>NC_092118.1:10432559-10732559 GCF_045679555.1 Salvelinus alpinus
CCATCAGTGCTCAGACTGTCCACAATAGGCTGAGAGGGACTGAGGGCTTGTTGGCCTGTTATAAGGCAGGTCCTCATCAGACATCACCAGCAACAATGTCACCTATGGGCACAAACCTACTGTCGCTGGACTAGACAGGACTGACAAAAAGTACTCTTCACTGACGAGTCGCGGTTTTGTCTCACTAGGGGTGATGGTCGGATTCGCGTTTATCGTCAAAGGAATGATCATTACACCGAGGCCTGTGCTCTGGAGCGGGATTGATTTGGAGGTGGAGGGTCTGTCATGGTCTGGGGCGGTGTGTCACAGCATCATCGGACTGAACTTATTGTCATTGCAGGCAGTCTCAACGCTGTGCGTTACAGGGAAGACATCCTCCTCCCTCATGTGGAACCCTTCCTGCAGGCTCATCCTGCCATGACCCTCCAGCATGACAATGCCCCCAGCCATACTGCTCGTTCTGTGCGTGATTTCCTGCAAGACAGGAATGTCAGTGTTCTGCAATGGCCAGCGAAGAGCCCGGATCTCAATCTCATTGAGCACGTCTGGGACCTGTTGGATCGGAGGGTGAGGGCTTGGGCCATTCCCCCCAGAAATGTCCAGGAACTTGCAGGTGCCTTGGTGGAAGAGTGGGGTAACATCTCACAGCAAGAACTGGCAAATCTGCTGCAGTCCATGAGGAGGCGGTGCACTGCAGTACTTAATGTAGCTGGTGGCCACACCAGATACTGACTTACTTTTGATTTTGACCCCCCCCCCTTTGTTCAGGGACACATTATTCCATTTCTGTTCGTCACATGTCTGTGGAACTTGTTCAGTTTATGTCTCAGTTGTTGAATCTGGTGATGTTCATACAAATATCAGGACATGTTAAGTTTGCTGAAAATAAACGCAGTTGACAGTGAGGGGACGTTTCTTTTTTTGCTGAGTTTATGATGGTTAAAGTCTGAAAATCTTTCTTTTTTTATTCCTCGTTCTTTACCGTTGTAGCATACAATTTTGTTTTTAATAGTAGAGAGTATGATGTTTGCTGAATCCCAGTAGGACTGGTGATGTTTGCTGAATCCCAGTAGCCTGTGTCCCCACTGCTAAAATGTGCCATGTTTATCAATGTTTTCTTGCAAAAAAGAGTGTCATGTTTTCTTATCTCCCATTTATGGAGATACACAGTGTGTGCTGTGAAAATGCTAATGCTAGGGGTGTATCCATGTTGATGACCTTTTCTTTTTGTTGATGCACAATGTTTTCATAAATAGCGTACTGATATCCCAGGCTGTGTAATTAATGCACTACAACACATGGAGCCTCTTTATTAGTTTTCTGACAATGGCCTGCCTCGTCACAGCCGGCGGGTAGGAAACTCACTCCTGTTGTCTTGTATATACAAAGATGATCCCCCGTATGTCGTCCTCTCTTCTAGGGCTTTCGATTAAGCTATTGCTTAAATATGCATATTCAGTGGGACATATTCAGCCTAGATTTAGGTTAACTTTAAGGGCTGTTGAGTTACATATCTTCGTCTTGTTTCATTAATAAGGGCACAATAGAACTTGTGGGCGTTGTAATCATACAGCTCTATCACTACATCTGATTAATATCAAGTAGGATAAAGGCAAAGCCAATTAACACTGAGGTTATGACTAGCTGACAATGGCTGTTGTATTATTCATGTTAGTTTCTGTTCTTTTCATTTAATCATGGCAATGATGTTCAGACATTAAACTATGAATTCAATAACCTTTTCAACAATGTACTTAGTGAGAGATACTAATTGCAAGGTAGCCTGCTCATCAACAGGTTCATGTCAACACATCTGAAAGGTCGGACCTTTGAAGAATCGGGATGAGTCTTTTGGATTGGATTATCAAACATTTACAATGCAAGAGAAGGGAGATTCCATGCTTTGTTGCATCACTAGTAGCAAGGATGCTGCATTCCAAAAAGGTCTGTGCATATGTAATTGAATCCCACTCTGTCTGTACTAGCTTTGCACTTGTCGATAAAGATCACACTCTGCAGGTTCGGCTCTTGGGATTAGGGCAGAGGCGTTTGATCTTAGAGAGGAGAGGGAAACGGTTTGCATAAAATCACAACTCTACTAAATCATTTTGAAAAAGGCTGTGTCAGCTGATTGAGGGTATTGTCACATGCCCAGCCCTGGACGTAGCCTAGCTTATTGTGTCCTCAGGATACCTTTGTCAACAATTAGCTCATACAATGGTGGTACAGTGCTAGATCTTTCCTCTTGCTCTATCCATATACACCCACACACACCTCAGCACACTTTCCCAAACAAAAGAAACAGTGTTGCTCAAATCACGTTGGCCCAAACAACACAGTATGTCTCATCATACCGGAAAGTTAACTTGACTTTTATCATACGAGCTGTGGTTGGCCTGGCAGATAACGGCATGCCCAGAAGTGCCTTGGATCAGCTATCTGGGTCCCTTGTGCCCGAATGGGATCAACACAGCAAAGGGGCTGGATGTGCCAGTTACGGAACATAATTACTACTAATGACCATTAGGAGTTCAGTTTTCACCCTCCAGGGGTTGGAGAAAGGGCTTCCGTCTTATCAGTTGATTAGAGCAAATAGAGGGGCCGGATCCTGCATGTTAAGTAAACGGGGGGCTAAAATGTGTTGCATTATCTGGGGAAGACTAATGGAGCAGCTAAAAGTCCATCTCCCACTAATGTACAGCACACATACGGAACCGCTTACAAGAGTCATCAAATCTGGACACGTTTGTTCCACCCTGATATAAGTTTCAGGCTTTTGACATTTCTCCAAATCCACTCTGTAGACAATTGTTTTTCTCTGTTGTAGCACCTTGGATTTTAGCACTCGCATTCAAGTGTCGATGTCACTGTTGTTGGTTTTCCTCCTGCTAGATTCATTTGCATATGTAAATGAACAATTGATATGGATCTTCCACTGTCAGATTAACATTTTGCATAGCAACTTGCCAAGCAAGTAATTACTTATTGACAGACTCATATTTTGGAGGAAATTATAACATGAGGTGGAAACGGGGCCAAGTTGAAAACCTCTGCTTAATCAATAGGTGGACATGAGTTGAGAGAGAGATCACTGCCAATCAAGACCTGATAATTAACTTTGTGCTGCTTCAGATTTACCTCTTGTTGAGACTCATCATCATTATCAGCATCCCGTCCACCTTCAACTGCAGGCCAAAGTTGGTTGGTAACACTGTTTCACTAAATTTTTATCCTAAAGATACTCCACCTCCTAACATGCATACAATCTTTATGAACAATCGAGAATAAAATGTGGGACAATAAAATGCGCACAAAATAATGTTTGTTTTATTCACCAACGTCCTAAGGCATGTTTGACAGGCCCACATATCCGATCTGGTGATGGCTGGACTCCATGGCAACTCTAACCAACCAAATGTACCATGTAACCTTGAACACGATGACCCCCTGTAACCTTGAACATTGGGAGTCACAAAGTCAATAAGCAATTAATATCACTTTGGCCAGGCACTTAGAATTGTGACTGTGGACATTAGATCCGCTGTAATTATCCCGTTCATAATCCTCCATCAATAATAATATTTCCTTTGTCTGCATCAGCCTTAATTGCGAAATATTTTCAATGTGTTTGCATCAGCCCTATTCCCCCTTTAATATCATCCTTCCCGCGAGAGTGGCACCACGAGGAAAGAAAGAGAGGAAAAATCTGTGCAGCTGCGCTTTCTACCAAGTAATCGAATCCCTCAAAAAGGGTTTCATTTTTCTTCATTTCTCTTGGACCAAAGGACCTTTAAACAGACCTATGCACCAAAAGAAGCCACCATAGAACACAATTATAATTCCAATATAGTGTTGTAGAGAAAATGTAAACAGATCGCTGGCTGCAAAGCTTGCCCTCCGATTTTTCCCAAAAGACTGGCAATAAAGTAGAACAGATGTAACAGTCGAAAGAGCTTTATACCTCTGTCCTTTTCTTGCTCCAGAAATTGAAAACTGTGGGCCCGTTAGATGCTAGGAGAAGAAGGGATACCCTAGATTTATGGGAGAGGGGGATTTTGCTATGGGTGTTAATGTGGTTTGTAAATAGAATATAATGTATGAGTATAAATGGTGCTCCCCAAAGCTGACATGCCTGCTTTCCCATACAATACATCTTTGTGTTTTGTCACAGGCTTAATTTCGAGTGGTTAACTGCCAGACTCTGAGGGGGAAATAAACATACACAGTTCCCCCAGATATCTGAACAAGTGCAAATTGGTGGCAAACTTTGATTTATAGAGTGCTTGTTGTATATTGGCAAATCTGGAATTCTCCAGGCAAGATATTTTTATCCCCATCCATTGTGTCTGAATATTCTGTTTGTTGCATTCTGTCTTGGGGCAGCATTTGTTTTGTGTCTGATTTTGTTTTCCTGTTTATACCCCAATCCTTATGATCCACAAACACTAGTGAGCTGTTTATCATACATTTCTGGCTGTGGTTACAACAACTGATGTATTTACTGACTAGTGGGGAAAGTTATGGAAGGCATACAATTAGTGCCTCAGGACAAATTATATTTTTGTCATCGTGTTCAATGACCAGAAAAGTATATCTGAAAACAAATATTGCATTTTAGCAAAAAAATATACAATATTGTTAATTATAGTGTCTTTGCACAGTTACAGTTCTTTGCATATTTAATTGGAGCGGAAATGCCTCTGTATTTTTGGATGGGTTGAATATAGGAGATAGAATCTGTCAAATAATACAAGTATCCTCTTAGGAAGCATTGTGTTATGAGCCATTCATCACCATGAGCAAAAAGTGTCCCTTTAAAATGTGAATGCCAATTAGCAAAAACAAGTTCCATCCCCCAAACACATTAATTAGACAATAGTTTTTGTTCATTTCCTTATCGATTCACTTGTCGTTTTGTGGTAGTAATTAACAATAGTGTTGAATAAAACACATTTCGGTATAGCTTCGTTTAACATGCTACTGATGCCTTGGGATTCATTTCCGGCTCAGACCATGTAGGCCATATGATCTACTGTCCTGACCTTTAGCATATGAATCCAATCTTGTGGAGTTAGTCACTTAGCCTGGGAGAAGTCTTCTGCAGGCAGTTAAAGTGACGATCCCAACTGGCCTAGCCCTCTGATGTGTGTAAATCAGGGAGCTGGGTCGGGCCAGGCACTCTGGCAAGCAACTCTGGAAATGCCAGGCAGTGTGACTTCACTTTCTGAGAGGACTAGCAAGCCACTGAAGAACAAGTAATCCGTCCGCTCTGACACTGACACTGTAAAGGTTGTCCTCAGGCAAGGACTCCCTCTGTACAGCATGAGGAGTAGGTGTTAGCAGGAAAGTGTCATGGGCTCTCTCTTTTCCTCTCTTTTTCTCGCAAACACACTTTCTCTCTCTCACAAACACACACACACACTGGTACATAGAGTAGTGGCTATGAATACGAGGTTAGTCTAGCACCATTTGCCATATACAGCAAGCTCTGAAAATAACCATCCATTTTCAACAAATCATTGCAGATTTTGTGAGTGGATTTGTTGATTTGTTGTCAGGGGAATTTATATATTGACTTCTGATCTTCTGAATAGGATATGAGGAGATCTGCCCCATTGTAACTTCAACTAAATTGACTGTATCTATTGTATGTCATGTATTAAAGCTATGCCTCATGTAGGCACCAGAAACCTATTGGTTTACCATTTGTGACTGAATTATCCCTGTTTGTTTGCTGGTTTTCTTTCTACCAGCTTTGCCCCTTGAATATAAGTAGTATGTTGTGATCCCTCCAATAACAAGCTGTTTGAGGTCTAGCTGGTGCCCCAGTTAGAGAAGGCATGAAGTTACTGTAAGTTAGTTTAATGGCGGGCGCCTGGTAACCGTGCATGGTCATGAACAGGCTGTTTTGAACAATGGCTAATCAAAAGCTCCACAGTGTGAGTGACAGCATCAAAGTGGATCTGCATACTGGGGGAATTCTCCAACTTTCTGATTCTCTGCAATTAAGTCTGTGTGGGAAAAAATGCATGCTGTGATGATTTCTTTCACCAGGCGCAAACAACACGAGCACTTCTCAATTCTGCTGTTGTGCTTGTGTACATTATTCTCAACCCCAGGAGAGCCAGGAGTTGAGAGAATTAAAAAGGAAGAGAGGGAACTGAAGGGTGGGGAGAGGGAAAAATTCAATATTTTCATGTTTTATTGTTGCAGAGCCTTTTTACAGCAGTAACAATGTTAGACAAATTATACATCGCACAAGGAAACGCTGTTCTTCGTCGATTATTACCACACAGGCCCCAAATAGGAGCTGGTTTTTGACCTAAAATACTTGGAATTGATCGTTTCTGGATTTAAAACGTCTTGGAAGAAGTATCTCTATATCTCCATTTATTTGCTCTAAATGTATCAAGATATGACATGTAACTCTTCTTATCTCTCCCTCAATATACAACTCCATATTTGTTTTTTATCCTCCCGCACAGGTATTACAGGTCAGTAGATTTCATCACCCCATTTCTGTGCATATAAGCATTTTTGGAGCGACTTAATGGATATAGGAACCTGTTATAGAAGCCAGAGGAGCATTGGACAATGGTGAGATTGATGAGTGTTTGGGTGTTTTCCCTGTGACCCTTCCGCATCTGGCAGGAACAGAGTCAGGCAGGTGTGACAGCCAGAATCCATCTCCCAGTCAGGGGTAATAGGGAGGGGCACTCATACAGAGACAACCCCCTCCCCCTTCCAGTTATAGCCATCATTCCAGGAAGGACTCTATTTGTTTCAGTATCTTCCAGTAAGCTATTGGTCTGCTCTCTTATATGATTAGGACGACTTATGGCATGCTTTCTGACACGTTTTCTCTGCACAAGACTGCTGCTTTCAAGTAACTACACCGATTCCATAGTGGAGTAAAATATACACTACATAGCCAAACGTATGTGAACATCTCCTCGTCAAACATCTCATTCCAAAATCATGGGCATTAATATAGAGTTGGTCCCCCCTCTTTGCTGCTGTAACAGCCTCCACTCTTCTGGGAAGGTTTTCCACTAGATGTTGGAACATTGCTGCGGGGACTTGCTTCCATTCAGCCACAAGAGCATTAGTGAGGTCGGCATTGATGTTGGGCGATTAGGCCTGGCACGCAGTCGCTGTTCCGATTCATCCCAAAGGTGTTCGATTGGGTTTAGGTCAGGGTTCTGTGCAAGCCAGTCAAGTTATTCCACACCGATCTCGACAAACCATTTCTGCATGGACCTCGCTTTGTGCATGGGGGCATTGTCATGTTCAAACAGGAAAGGGCCTTCCCCAAACTGTTGCCACAACGTTGGAAGCACAGCATCGTCTAGAATGTCATTGTATGCTGTAGTGTCAAGATTTCCCTTCACAGACCCTTATTCCTCCTCCACCAAACTTTACAGTTGGCACTATGCATTGGGGAAGGTAGCGTTCTCCTGGCATCCGCCAAACCCAAGTCTATTCTTTTGTTATTTATTGAGAGGTTGCACAGGTGGGAGTCTGCAGTCGCAATGGTCTGACTCTTTTTTCCGTGGGAGGGAGCCCTAAAAAAAGGTTGTTGCACTGCATGTCTCTCTTAGTGCTCTGTAATGTATGTCATGACTCATTGTACAGAACATGGGGGTAAAGTCCCCGAGAAGTGTACTGGTTAAATTTATCCTAGAATAACATTCTTTAATTTTACTGGAATTATTATTCTGGTAAATGTATCATTAGCCTATTGTCACGTTGATAGGTTGATAGGCTGTTTTAGAAGGTCTGAATCCTAAGCAACCTGCCTACACATTGTTTGAAGTACAGTAGACCAACATAGTAACTGTAGTAGGCAAAGCTATATGCTGGAAAATCTTGCTAGAGCATTTCACTGGAACTAAGGGGCCTAGCCCGAACCCTGAAAAATAGCCCCAGACCATTATTCCTCCTCCACCAAACTTTACAGTTGGCACTATGCATTGGGGCAGGTAGCGTTCTCCTGGCATCTGCCAAACCCATAGTGAAGCATGATTCATCACTCTCGAGAACGCGTTTCCACTGCTCCAGAGTCCGATGGCGGCGAGCTTTACACCACTCCAGCCGACGCTTGGCATTGCGCATGGTGATCTGAGGCTTGTGTGCGGCTGCTCGGCCATGGAAACCCATTTCATGAAACTCCCTACGAACAGTTATTGTGCTGACTTTGCTTCCAAAGGCAGTTTGGAACTTGGTAACGAGTGTTGCAACCGAGGACAGACGAGTTTTACACACTACGTGCTTCAGCACTCGATGGTCCCGTTCTGTGAGCTTGTGTGACCTACCACTTCGTGGCTGAGCCGTTGTTGCTCCTAGACGTTTCCAATTCACAATAACAGCACTTACAGTTGACCGGGGCAGATCTAGCAGGGCACAAATTTGATGAACTGACATGTTGGAAAGGTGGAATCCTATGACGGTGCCACGTTGAAAGTCTCTGAGCTCTTCAGTACGGGCCATTCTACTGCCAATGTTAGTCTATGGCTGTGTGTTCTATTTTATACACATGTCAGCAACGGGTGTGGCTGAAATAGCCAAATCCACTCATTTGAAGGGGTGTCTACATACTTTTGGTGATGTACTGTATTTCCATGAATAGGTAATACGGTAATGCATGTATCTTCTGAAATGTACTGTACTGTACTTTTTCCCAAGATAACATTACAAGACAAGCTCTGTTTCATAGGGTACTTTCAGCATATCATATCTAAGTTATTTAATACTGTAGTAAATAAAATGACTAAATGCAGTCATGTAGACTGTCTGTCTTGGTGGTAAAAGCAGCTCTATGCCGTGTGGCCGAATAGCATTGTTCGGGTGCGTAACTCCTGAGCCCTGGAATGTTGTCCTGTCAGTGGCATGGAAAATCCCTTTGTGGCTCAGCTCTGATGTAAATCACAGGTAAGGGGAACCTGAGCCTGGCTGATGTACCAGCAGTGTGCCGTGAAATCTCTGTTGACATTACCTTATGTGCAATTCCAGAAAGAGAGAGAGAGAGAGAGAGAGAAAAAGACACACGAACAATTCAAAAAGTCAGTTTTGACTCCTGTCTCTTCCACTGTGGAACTGAATTTAAACAAAAGGCTTGACTTTTTCCTATTTACCAGCTGTCATCTGCACATTAGCAGAACTGAGGACACCATCCCTGACAGTAACTAGTTATAAAAATAACTCCTAATTTACCTGCTCGTTCTTACATTTACAATACCCCAAAGACCTAACCTGTTTTCTTATTTTTTCTCGGGTAACCTTTTAAACAGACTAAGATATTTCCCAGATTTGATGGGGAGAGAAAAGCAGATAACTTTAAAATGAAGTGAGGTAGCTAGGGAGATGAGTTACACGAAGCAATTTCTACGTTCTTCGGCACCGTAGGGAGGAAGAAATTACTCTCTTCCTGTAGCATATAACAATATTTAGTTGAAATGATCTAGAGTGAAGTGCTGGACTAAAATGGGAGCACTTTATATGAATGTTCAGGACGTTGTCTGTTATTTTGCTGCATTATTTTGAGTGGTGCAGTGTGATGTAAAAGGTCAGGCGTTTTGCAATGGGATAAAGTTATATAATTTTGGATAGGTCCTGAACTGTGTCTCAGAGCTACAACGATAATGTACTTAGATAGCTGAGTTTCAAAAAAAAAAAAAAAAACAGCATGACTGCTGTCTGTGGGAGGGTATGGTGATGTTTCTCTCCCTAGTCAATGGTTCCTTTTTCTCAGCAGTGTGAAACACATGCACACAAGCATGACTCACACAGACAGTGCTTCAGCTTGTAGCTGCCGTCCACTCGGAAGCGATGTGACGTCTTCAAACACAGGTTTGTGTAATTCCACGTTCAACGAGACTATCTGCGTTGACGGTGCTGCCTAATTGAGGGACCTTTTCTGTCCCCTAGCTATCTGAAGGGAGCTGCCAGCTGCTGCTGTGACGAGCACCGCTTTCTGCTACAGCAATGCATTCTTTCCTTTTGTTAATCTAAGAACATAAAATGACGCTGTTATTTGCATATCTAATGACAATCGAAAAGCTAAGCTTCTTAAGGGAGGGGGGAATATAAATCTAACCAATAACAGCAATGTTTATACAGTAGATGTATTACATGCCTGCAGATACATTTCTCTCTGATACCTGTACATGAAATATCCCAATGGAGAGATATGCAAGCCATGTTTCTATATAAAATGCAGGTGCTGCTGTGTGTTTATTGCTGGATTGTCTACTTAGTTTAATATCCCTGCTTGCCACAGGGTACAGATACATGTTTTTAGTGCACTTGTGACCAAATTTTTTTCAGTAGGACATACTTACAATGTATTCCTACAGAGAAAACTCTAACTGAAGTAGTCCATGACGCCTGGTCAAGGACTCAAAGTCTATTCTTCTGTTATTGAAATGTTGCACAGGTGGGCGTCTGCAGCCGCAATGGTCTGACTCTTTTTTCCGTGGGAGGGAGCCCTAAATAAAGGTTGTTGCACCTCATGTCTCTCTTAGTGGTTTGTAATGTATGTCATGACTCATTGTACAGAACATGGGGGTAAAGTCCCCTAGAAGTGTACCGGATAAACTTATCCTAGAATAAGAGTCTATGGTTTTACTCAAATTATTATTTTGATAAATGTATCATTAGCCTATAGTCACGTCAATAGGTTGTTAGGCTGTTCGATAGGCTGTTTGAGAAGGTTTGAATCGTAGGCAACCTGCCTACACATTCTTTGAAGTACAATAGACCAACATAGCTCCTGTAGTGGGTCAAAGCTATGTGCTGGGAAATCTTGGAAGAGCATTTAAAACATAGTTTTTGTGTTTAATAGACACACGTAATAATAGTGTGTTTAATTGTTGACCATGTTTGGTGAAAAAGCTAAAAAAAATCCTGTATAATACTCTGTAAATTAGAGTAGGCCACAGCTACGTTTCTACTCAACAGTCCAACAGGAAGAACAGCAGCTCCATTGTCTAAAGGGCAATTCAGAATCCAAAGCTGTGCTTTGCCCTGTGGTCCAGTGTGACATATCCGTCTGACTTTGCGACCACCATTCGCTTAGACACCGTGCACCTCCCCAACATTCCTAACCGACGTGGCGACGGTTGGGGAAATGGCTTGAGACGTGCCAGAATTTGAAAAGTATTCAAGTTAACGGTCCAATATTCAAGAACACTGGTGTGTGGATGTTTTAGGACTCTGATAAGCACTTAACCCTGAACAATGTGTTGCTTGCAGTGGTGTCATTTACAAGATCACATTGCATGTTGTACTGGAGAACGAGATGCCCATCTTCTAACTAATTCATTCAGTTGTTCAATAATTAAAAAACAAAAGATTGTTGAAATATGAATTAGAAACCCAAGCAGCGCCATCTGGACAACAATAACAATCCATCATAACGAAATGATGCATCAAATTACACTTGCGACAGGTTCCATCTGTACCTTGCGAAATCAATCTCATTCTGATTTGAGTAGGTCACCTGCGTGAAAAAAATAAAACAATTTTCTCCTTGATTATTGTTGTTCTGTTCTGGCTTCTCCCCCAGCCTGTGGTGTGTATATTTAGGCGCATAGGTAGGCTAATCATACTGTGGAGGAGGTTAAAGCTAAAAACCTACCCCCGTTTAACAGACTGCACAGCATCCATCTCCTAATGAATTTTTACTGCTACTGCTCCTTTGTCTCTGCACTTTACATAATGCAGAGGTTTCTGCCTGGGCTAAGACCTTGTTACACAGAATCTCAGAGAATGCATATGGAATGGCTATACAATGGATCGATATACTTATTGTGTCAAGTGCATTGACTTTACTTTATAGTTAAATATTTTTATAGCACACTTGTGAAGACGTCAGTAGCAGATTGATTGGCTCAGGTTGGGAAATTGTAACAAATTAAATGAACAGTGGGAATGACTCAATAGGGATAGTTTCTTACATACCAAAGGTTATTCCCTCACTGTAGCGTGTAAGGCCTTTAAAGTGTATTGCAAAATCATTTTCCATTTCCAGGTTTCTCTCAGCAGGCAGTCAGCCTGAAATCCACCCTCCTCTCACACACACACACACACACACTACAAACTCCTCACGCACGCACGCACGCACGCGCACACACACACACGGACGCACGCACGCACACACACATGCACACACACACTCACACTACACTCTCCTCACACACACACACACACACCCTCCACACACACACACACACACACACACACACACACACACACACACACACACACACACACACACACACACACACACACACACACACACACACACACACACACACACACACACACAAACAACATATTTTCATGGATGAGTACATCTAATTGCATTGGCCTCTTAGACTAAAGGTAGCCAAGTCATTTGCTCTGTGATCCTTTTGCCTTTGAATTAATCTTGAGAAGCAATAGTCTGGCCCAACAATAACACAATGGCCGCCATTTCTTCCTCTTCTCCTCCTCCATAGGGTTCTGCATTGAGAGGTTGCACCATTCAAGACAGTGGATCTGACTTTAATTATTGTAACTCTCATTGTTGGAGTAGTGTGGGTCTCACTGAGGACATTTTTGGCAGATTTGATTAAAATGGTACTTTCATGGGATGGACTGCAGGGAAAATTGTCCCCAAGAATAGCTAAGTGTATCATATATCATGCATCGAGCCATCTGTTCCTTATATTCAAATGTTATTGCAATATTTAGAATTACAGATTATTCATGTAGGTGTAATTAACAAATTAAATCTTCCTAATGAAAAAATGTCTGTTTAAATTGGTAGACTTCTTGCTCAGAATCAAGTAACTACAGTAAGTAATTCCTTAGTGTAGCCTTAAGGTAAAGTGGAATATACTTTATATATACAGTACCAGTCAAAAGTTTGGAAACACCTACTCATTCAATGTTTTTTCTTTATTTTTTTTATTATTTTCTATATTGTAGAATAATAGTGAAGACATTAAAACTATGAAATAACAATCATGAATCATGTAGTAACCAAAGAAGTGTTAAACATATCTAATTATATTTAATATTTTAGATTCTTCAAAGCAGCAACCCAATGCCCTGATGACAGCTTTGCACACTCTTGGCATTCTCTCAACCAGCATCATGAGGAATGCTTTTCCAACAGTTTTGAAGGAGTTCCCACATATGCTGAGCACTTGTTGGCTGCTTTTCCTTCACTCTGCGGTCTAACTCATCCCAATCCATCTCAATTGGGTTGAGGTTGAGTGATTGTGGAGGCCAGGTCATCTGATGCAGCACTCCATCATCCCTTGAATTCTAAATAAATCACTGACGGTGTCACCAGCAAAGCACCCCACACCATCTCACCTCTTCCTCCGTGCTTCACGGTGGGAGCCACACATGCGGAGATCAACCAAAAAATCTCAAATTTAAACTCATCAGATTTCCACCAGTCTAATATCCATTGCTCGTATTTCTTGGCCCAAACAAGTCTCTTCATATTAATGGTGTCCTTTAGTAGTGGTTTCTGTGCAGCAATTCAACCATGAGGGCCTGTTTCACGCCGTCTCCTCTGAACCGTTGATGTTGAGATGTGTCTGTTACTTGAACTCTGTGAAGCATTTATTTGGGCTGCAATCTGAGGTGCAGTTAGCTAATTAACTTATCCTCTGCAGCAGAGCTAACTCTGGGTCTTCCTTTGCTGTGGCGGTCCTTCATGAGAGCCAGTTTCACCATAGCACTTGATGTTTTTTGCGACTGCACTTGAAGAAACTTTCAAAGTTCTTGACATTTTCTGGATTGACTGACCTTCATGTCTTAAAGTAATGATGGACTGTCGTTTCTATTTGTTTATTTGAGCTGCTCTTGCCATAATATGTACTTGGTCTTTTACCCAATAGGGATATCTTATGTATTTTATTTTTATTTATTTCACCTTTATTTAACCAGGTAGGCCGGTTGAGAACAAGTTTACAACTGCGACCTGGCCAAGATAAAGCAAAGCAGTGCGACACAAACAACAACACAGAGTTACACATGGAATAAACAAACATACAGTCAATAACACAACAGAAAAGTCTATATACAGTGTGTGCAAATGAGGTAGGATAAAGGAGGTAAGGCAATAAATAGGCCATAGTGGCGGAAAAATTACAATTTAGCAATTAAACACTGGAGTGATAGATGTGCAGAAGATGCATGTGCAAGTAGAGATACTGGAGTGCAAAGGAGCAACAATTAAATACAGTATGGGGATGAGGTAGTTGGATGGGCTGTTTACAGATGGGCTATGTACAGGTGCAGTGATCTGTGAGCTGCTCTGACAGCTGGTGCTTAAAGTTAGAGAGGGAGATATGAGTCTCCAGATTCAGTGATTTGGGTATACCACTCCTACCTTGTCACAACACAACTGATTGGCTCAAATGCATTAACCTCACTTGGGTATGTGGGACGGTAGCGTCCCACCTCGTCAACAGCCAGTGAAACTGCAGGGCGCCAAATTCAAAACAACAGAAATCCCATAATTTAAATTCCTCAACCATACAAGTATTTTACACCATTTTAAAGATACACTTGTTGTAAATCCAGCCAAAGTGTCCGATTTCAAAAAGGATTCATGACGAAAGCACACCAAACAATTATGTTAGGTTTGAGCCAAGTCACAGAAAAAGACAGCCATTTTGCCAGCCTAAGAGAGGAGTAACAAAAAGCAGAAATAGAGATAAAGATACCAAATTAAAGCTACACTGGTTGTGAATCCAGCCAACATGTCAGAATTCAAATAGGCTTTTTGGCGAAAGCAAATGATGCTATCTGTGTGCAATACAGGATTTAAACCAACTGTAGCTAGCTTTCTGGTCACGCGCTTCTAACAAACAGGACACTTCGAGTGACCCTCCTTCAAGATGGCCGTACTTCTTCATTACACAAAGGAATAACCTCAACCAATTTCTAAAGACTGTTGACATCCAGTGAAAGCGGTAGGAACTGCAAGAAGGTCCCTTAGAAATCTGCTTTCCCAATGAAAACACATTGAAAAGAGAGTGACCTCAACACCAACAAAAACTCTGAATGGTTTGTCCTCGGGGTTTCGCCTGCTAAATAAGTTCTGTTATACACACAGACATGATTCAAACAGTTTTAGAAACTTCAGAATGTTTTCTATCCAAATCTACTAATACTATGCATATCTTATCTTCTGGGGATGAGTAGCTGGCAGTTTAATTTGGGCATGCTTTTCATCCAAAATTCCGAATGCTGCCCCCTACCCAAGAGTAGTTAAGAAGGAAACATATTCCACAAATTAACTTTTAGCAAGGCAATTTAAATACATTACAGGTGACTACCTCATGAATCTGGTTGAGAGAATGCCAAGAGTGTTCAAAGCTGGCATCAAGGCAAAGGGTGGCTACTTTGAAGAATCTAAAATATAAAATATGTTTTGATTTGTTTGATGTCTTCAGTATTATTCTACAATGTATAAAATAGTAAAAATCAAGAAAAACCCTTTAATGAGTGGTGTCCAATCTTTTGACTGGTACTGTATATGATGCCATGTTTTTAGTACTACATCCCCTATGATGGCAACTGTGACCACATACAGTGAGAAATTGTTACTGTGACCAATGTGGACATCATATCTGACCCTTTACCTGATCGTGATCTAATCAAATAAGAACGTATAGGAAATAGTCATTCTCATTATTTTACCAGTTGTAAACAGGGTTTCAGTCTGATCATACTTGCTCATATGTTGCTTTGCATATCATATCATATATATTTGTTAACCACACACAGATAGCCCACATCCAAATTTCTTAGGATGTAAAAAGCAAGTATTTTAGGATGAATTTCACCACACAAATTAGCATATAAGGATTTAAGCTTCCAGGGAGAACTGCACAAAGAAACCCTGGCTAATTGAGCCTTGCGATGAGATTCAGATGGGGAACTGCTCTGACATGCTAGACGCCAGCTGACACCCAGCCTTACAGGGTGACAGGGCCCCCTCTCCCTCACACTCCCTCACCCTGCAGAGAGGAGCAGCACATGTCCTCTCCACCACTTGCCCTGACAAGGAGCAAAATCATTAATTTGCCATGTAGGGCTTAACGCTACACTTAAGTGTGGAGCCTGAGGCCGAGGGGAATGAAATATTCCTCATTAGAATGCACTATTGTTCCACCGACTGCTATGAAAGCTCATCTTGAATATGGAGTGACATGTTTTCTCCTGAGCTTGACAGTAAAAGCAGCCCCATGTGGCAGTGATTGAGGGTACAGTGGGAAGGGGGTCCGATTCCCCTCGTTGTGCATTGGGATTCATAATGAAGCAGTGAACTATAACGCAGGCCAATAAGCATGTCTGAGTTCTTACATGCCGAGGGGTTTCTAATAAACATAGATACATAGATGCATGATGGGAAGTCCGGATATGTGAGCAGTTTCCATTATCATGCAAGGCTGCGGTTGTGACATTGCTATTGGGTTATTTTCCACTCGTTAATCTACTTATGCTTATTTAGTGCAGACGTAGTCTTTTTTTAATAACATTTTTTTGTTTAAACTTTTTTTCAACTCAGAGTGCAGTTTGAGGGTTTGCGTGGTTGAGTGTCTGTACCATATAACGTTATTGTTGCAATTGCGAATGTGGACAGAACAGTTTTAATGAACACAAAACGGTTAAGGTTAAAAGTGTTCCCAGAATGTCATTGTTTGCCGGTTCACTTTTGTTGCCTTGCTAACTTGGATAATGATAGACAGCCTTGTCAGCCCCGTTTCTTTAATTCTGCTCTCTGATGATCACTTGTGCATTGTGGTGTAAAGATCATCCTACGAGAGGGAAAGAGGTACCATTTACACTGGACATTATGCACTGTATCTAGTAACATTCTGGTGAGAATGGGTTTCTCACAGTTTACTGTACATACATGCATTACTATGATGGGGGGTTGATATTTATTTTTGTTCCATTATTAGAATAATTGATACAATTATACTAAGAAGACTTCGTACCGTGTATGATTTTTCTTTGCCAGCTTTGTATTTTAACACACACACCCACACACCCACCCACCCACCCACCCACCCACACACCCACCCACACACACATAGAGAGAGAGCCTCCAAGTAAACTGACATACATTCATTTGGGCTCATTTAAGGGGTTTCGTAGTGTGTGGAATGTTGTGAAGCTGTTGTGTTAATGAGCCACATCTTTCATGTGAAATGATGGCACAATTAGGAAAACAAAAGTGCAAGGTGTGACAATTTAAGCGAATATGCTTTGTCAGTGTCTGTGAACAGCACCTTTGAGACAGTATATGCATAAAACGGGTTTATAAAACAATCGTGGAGCCTTTATAGAGGTCTGGATTTCTGTACACACATTTTACCTTGTTACTCTGTCCCCGAACATGGTCTCAAAGGAATACCTCTGGCAAATTTCAGGGCAGAAAATGAAATGGAAGTTGCTCAATAAAATGTTCTGGTGCAAGATCATTACAAAAATACAAATTAGAAAGAGGACCTCGTCTGTCCATGTTTCAGACCGATGCTGAACATTGTCCAATTTGCAAATGTTCTACTTTAAGATCCCATCCCCCCCCCCTGCAATCCTTAGTTACTTACCTTTGGGATCAAGTTCCTAATATATGGATAGAATAAAACCAGCCATATCCGCTCCTCATTTGAAGAAAAAAATACCTCCAACTATCTCTTACCTTGGAGCTCCATTTCTCTTATCATCTTATTCCCTATGAATCTCTTTAGTCGTTTTAAACATGAAAAGGGTCGTCTGTACTTGAATCCACTAATGTTCACACAATGTGTGCTCGCTTGCCAGACGGCAGTGTCAAAGACCTTGACAGGTGACTCTATACATAGGCAGTGATGGAAAAAGTACTCAAGACTCATACTTGAGTAAAAGTAAAGATACCTTAATAGAAAATGACTCAAGTAAAAGTGAAAGTCACCCAGTAAAATACTACTATTACTAATACTATTTGGTTTTAAATATACTTAGGTATCAAAAGTAAATGTAACTTCTAAAATATACTTACGTATCAAAAGTTAAAGTAAATGTTAATCAAACCAGACGGCAAGATTTTCTTGTTTTATGAATGTATGGATAGCCAGGGGCACACTCCAACACTCAGACATCATTTAAAAACAAAGCATTTGTGTTTAGTGAGTCCGCCAGATCAGATGCATTAGGGATGGCCAGAGATGTTCTCTTGGTAATTGTATGAATTAGACACTTTTCCTGTCCTGCTAAGCATTCAAAATGTAAATAGTACTTTTGGGTGTCAGATAAAATGTATGGAGTAAAAAGTACATATTTTCTTTAGGAACATAGTGGAGTAAAACTAAAAGTTGTCAATAATATAAGTAGTAATGTAAAGTACAGATACCCCAAAAATGTACTTAAGTAGTACTTGAAAGTATTTTTACTTCAGTACATTACACCACTGATTTATAGGTAATGAAAGTGTTTGAGGTTGTTTAGAAAGAAAACAAATCTCTGGCCATAGAGTGTTATTCGCACTAATGTGTACTGGCATTACTATTTGTATACTGTGTTTCATGATAAGATAATAAGGTAGACACGACCCACTTTCTATAGTGTATCAGTTCACCATAAGCTTTGTTCTCAGTGGGCTTCAGTTATTAATATGTACGAAAAATCGTTTATGACTACCCCAGTCGCGCCAACATTTGTTTTCAACATTCATAAAACTCTTATCAATTAACTTAAAAGATTATGCCAGTGATATAAGAATAAATTGTGACGCTTACCAATTCATTCCTTTTTTTTCAGCTACACACAGATTTGGATGTTGGCAGCACACCAATAAAGTATGTCCTGGCTGGCGAGGGGGCGGGTACCATCTTTGCCATCAACGAGATTACGGGAGATATTCACGCCATGAAGAGACTGGACAGAGAGGAGAAGGCAGAGTACACGCTTACAGCACAAGTCACTGACAGAGACACCGATCAACCCCTGGAACCGCCCTCGGAGTTCATCATAAAAGTGCAGGATATCAACGACAATCCGCCACAGTTCGTTGAAGGCCCCTACCGGGCCTCTGTCCCAGAGATGTCTCAAGTGGGTAAGTCAAGTGAAGGCCTTCACTTCTCTTTCTGCAGGCATACAAACTCATCTCTACATCATTTGAAAATATAATCTTTATTTATGTGTAATTGTAGGGTATTTGGGTAACTATTGTGATATGTAATACCCACACTTCTGTTTTGATAACATTGGTCATCATTGAAATACAAACTTAGATTTTTGCCTGACTTTTCAATTACATGTTACCATCATGAATTCCTTGTTGTCGTATTATTATTTTACCTTCATTTAACTAGGGGAGTCCGTTAAGAACACATTCTTATATTCAATGACAGCGTAGTAACAGTGGATTAACTGCCTCGTTCAGGGGTAGAACGACAGAGTTTTTACTTTGTCAGCTCGGGAATTCGATCTTGCAACCTTTCGGTTACTAGTCCAACGCTCTAACCACCAGGCTACCTGCCGCCCCTAATATTAAATATGGTCCTCAGTGTTGAGTAGTAACAATTCCTGCAAGGGGATACCATATATGCTTTCAACACAATGTTTGACATATTCCTTAACAATATTGTATATAACCACTACAAAACCTTTTGTATGTAACAGTGTGTTAATATATTCATATATTCACATATTTATTTCAGCCAAGCATTCAAATTAGCAGTGCCTGATCACACATTTCAAATATAGCACACAAAGTTAGCAGTACCTGAAAATGAATCGGCTCATGTATTTCAAGGGTCTCAATACTGACCTTGGAATGGGTACCTAACTGTGAGTATTTTGTAGAAAATCAGAAACAAGTGGGAGAGCAGGATGCATCTCTTCACCTTTTTGACATGCTGCCTTCAGAAAGAGACATATAGTGGTGTGGTTATTTGTTGGTTACTGTTGTTCCCTATCATGATGCTGACATAAGTCAGATATGATTTTACTATGACTGCAAACACATATTGCAGCCACCAACATTGCAGTTTTCTCTTAGTGTGTTGTTCTCAATTGAAACGCTCATTGTATTTATCCAAGGGTTTTGACAGTGAAGTGAAGGGAATTGTTAGTAGTGGGGTGAAAAGCAAAGTGCTAGTTGACTGCAGAAACTGGGATTTGCCAAAGGGAATGCAATATAAAAATGGAAGTTGGTAGCTTTTGTGATTGTTGCTTTGTCACTGCTGATTAATTAAACATTCACCAATGTTCTCTTGTTAGCTTGAAAGGGTTTTTGAAAGGACTTGTTTTTGTCTTGTTAAGTTTTTATATGTTGTGGCGTTATGGACAGAATCAAAAGCTCTGGACATAAAGACACAAACAAACATTGAGTCTTTTTTCATCTTCCGTTTCATATTCATAAATCATTTGTGTTTCATTTCTGTCACACTAAGGGTGCAAATTTAAAAAAAATTCACAAAGCTCTGACGAAGGCCGTGAGGCCGATACGTAAGCTTATTAAATATCACTGATACTATCAGGAGCAGTGTGCGGTTTCCTTTTTCCTTCATCTTGTTCAATTGTTGCCATGCACCTGCAAATAAGATTGCTCAGATGTGCGAGTGCCTTTTGAATTTTGTATTTCTATCACACTAAAATAAGATTTTATACAGAACTCACTCCTACTCTATTTTCTAATTGTGCTTTAAAATTCCAATAAAGTCTACTGCGAAAACAGTAGATGGATTGGATTTCTGACAAAAACATGTAACTCAAAACTATTGAAAAGGGCTTGAAGTAAATTCAAAAACCGTAAGCTGTTATATGGAGCTTTAACAAACAAAGGTTAGCTTTTAAAATGTTTGGGCTGACATGCCTCTCATAGTACACATTGAAACACAGGCTAGACAATGCCTCAGTGTGTCATCACTACCTTGGCAGGCAGTTACCGCTAGAAAAAAAGATATGTGACATGTGCTTGTAAGGGCTTCATGTTTCCAGTGTGCAGGTGAGCACAAAGGTTAATAGAACATGCCGGAGAATGCCTTGTTCTTTCTGAAGGTGAGCTGGATAAGAAATGTGGCTTTGTTCACTTCATGTTATGTAATTTATTGAATAACAAATTAAATAAAGCCATTTATAGTTTTGGTTTTGTTATTGGTGTACTGACATTGTCAAGCCCTGATCTGTTTCACCTGTCTTGGTGCTTGTCTCCACCCACCCCCAGGTGTCTCCTGTTTTCCCCATTAGTCCCCGGTGTATTTATCCCTGTGTTTCCTGTCTCTCTATGCCAGTTTGTCTTGTTTTGCCAAGTCAACCAGTGTTTCTTCTAGCTCCTATTTTTCCCAGTTTCTGTTTTTTCTTAGCCCTCCTGGTTTTGCCCCCTGCCTGTTCTGACGCCGAATCCGCCTGCCTGTTCTGACCTTGAGCCTGCCTATACTGTTTGGACTCTGACCTGGTTTATGAACTCTCGCCTGTCCCCGACCTGTCTTTTGCCTACCCTTTTTTGGTGTAATAAATATCGGAGCTCAACCATCTGCCTCCTGTGTCTGCATTTGGGTCTCGCCTTGTGCCCTTATAAACATTCTCCATTGAAGACGAAAGAGTGCAGAGTACATGTCATGACATTTATTTTACTTACTTCCTTGGTGATTCAACCTACAGGAGATTTTCCTCTTATCTTACGCTGATCTCATTCCCTGACTAACACTTAATGATCTCATTCTAAGAGGACATTAGAGCATTAAACACATTTTTTTTATGATTGATTTTTTTCACCTGATTGAATGTCTTCAACATTATCTCAAACGGGAAGTTATTGGGGTGTCTGTCATAGTAATATTTCGTACATCTTCATATCAACCTTTGAGTGTGGGCAAATAAACAATCAAACAAGCACCAAATATCCTGTTAAAGGTTTTATGTTATTATATATTAACATTTAATACACTATACTCATCCATTCATTTCTTGATACTGGACAGCTGAAAATGCTGTATCTATATTCAAAATATTTATATATTTAAATTTGTCTTAAATTCTAAATGAGTTTGTTACTTAATGGTATAGGTCTTCTCACAAGGGGAATTATGTATCATTTGCACGGATTGGACAAATCTCATTGGATTATTGGATCCGTTTTCTTGTTAATGGGGTCTTTGACTTTAAGGCCAAGACAAGCAAGCAAATTCCCCCACTAGGTCCTCCAACCATATGCTGGAATTATAGAGCTCCCTGCCTTCTGGCGCTAACAAGGGGATTGTGATGTAGTTTAAATTAGAGAATCTGCTTAAAGTGACTATTCAGGTAATTAGAATCAGGTCGTCCGACCCTCCTCTCTACCAAAGAAAGGGTGTGAATGACAATAATTGCTACACAGAGAAATAAACTTGGAAAGTTTTTTTGCCATCTCAAACTCCAACGTGAGGCCTCGGGAGCCTTGCCTGAGCCTGCTTCATTATCAAGGCGATTAATAAAACTGGTGGAGAGACAGATGGCATGTCGCTCCTCAGCCCTCCTCTCCTCGCAGTGCGGCCGCTCTCAACCCCCTGTAAAATGAGCCTGTGTACAGAAGCACCAGGCGTGCAAACGTGTCAGGATCTGCTAAATTGGAGCGCAGACATAAAATTGAAGTGACATTAATAGATTACCTGGAGTTCATTTGCATTTTGAGAGTTATTATGAACATCGGTAACAGGACTAACAGGCACGGTCTGTGGCTCTAATGATATTTCTGATTATGCACTGATCAATGATGGCAGCTTGGGAAATAAGTAAAGAGTTGTCATCATTGATTTTGACTTGATCAAGGAGAGACATATGGAAATGAGTGCTACATGCAGACTTACATTGGGCGCACAATCATACAGTATACGCACATTAGACCCCTCATTTTAATATTAGCACACCTTCATTAATTAAACATGTACAGAGTGAAACGTAACACGTTTTTACATCAAAGCATGTGACGAGAGGCATCGGTCACAAGTGAAAAAAGCAAAGGGACGCAGGTGAACTCAGATATGGGCCACATTAGTCACCTGTGAGATGATCTTACACACAATACTTCAACACATTACAGGTATCAGATTCGTATCAGGACAGCTGGACTATTTGGATACCATTCCACGCTCCATTTAGGCCAGATGTGCAATACATTTGACTTCCTTGATTTCATCGAGCATATGGTCTTTGTAATTTAACGCTGATCTTGCCGTCTATTCTGAACAAAACCGTGGCTTTGGAGCAGTGGCAAAGGGAACATTGTAGCTTAATTTGAGGGTCATCGTCTTACCTTTGAAAACATTCATTTTTAGACCATGGTCTTCAACCGTAACAACTTGGTGGAGAACGTTGGCGGAGAGCTTCTGTTTGGTGTGACTCGCCTCTCCGATTCAGGACTCTAGGTTCTGGCAGATGGGCAGGGAGGCAGGGGGTTGTGGGCCTTTAACACTGTGTGCAGCTGGGCCATAGCAGAGTCACATCTGCCGTGCAAGCCAGGCACGGTGCTGTAGAAGGCCAATGGCCTCAGCTGAGCCAGGGGTCAGGCCTGTGAACCTGGTGTGACTCTCTCAGCCCAGCCAGCCCTTTCGGTGCTGCTAAATAGGGATAGGACAGGAGTCCAAGGCAGAGGAGACTTCACAGACAAGATGGGCCTAGCTGTAAATAACTTGCTCCTTCTATTTCACCTCATTCTGCATTTGGAGTGTCCTCTCTCTCTCGCCCTTTCTCTCTCTATATGGGTGCCTATGCTTATATACAAATCTATATTCATATTTCGATACAGCCTTTTGATATGGCTTGTTGGATGATGGAAAACAATTTCAAGTTTTGGGAATTTGTTGTTTTGTCAGACAAACAGTGTGAATATGCAGAGACAACAGGCATGTCTGGACTGGTTCTGCCATCATTCAATTTAATCAATCACCTAGCTGAATCATCTGTCGGGTTGTACCAAAATAATGAAAGTGCACACGCACGCACACACACACACACACACACACTGACTCACACATTACTTATTCATCACATGTTATTTATTATCCGGCGTAACTCTGAATTATGCATGTAATATGATCAGTCGCTGGTCCTTCAAAGCCTCCTGAGGCATTTATTCTTCGTAGAATACAGTATGTAGACTTTCTATGTAGCATGCACTCTGTGGCACACCTAACATACCTAGCTGTGCATTAACACAATTGTACCCTGCAGTTCCAAAGTTGCTGGTGCCTGTCATTTGTCCTGCTCCCTATGTGGCTGAGCCTGAACTCTCCCTCTCTAATACCTCAGCTTGGTCTTCCTTGAAGAGAGAACAAAAACTACAGGCTCCCAGGTAATGATGCCCTTCAATATGTTCTGCATAAGATTGGCTCTGCGGATGAATGGTAAAGAGCTCAATGAAACGAAGGACAAAACCCCCGACTGGCTCTTTTCAAAAGTCACCCTTTTCGTGGCGGCCATGAAGCCCACAAAAATGAAGAGATAAGAGACAACGTGATAAAAGACAGGGAAATGAATGAGCTGAAGTGTGTTTTTGTCTGGGCAGCTCTTGTGGTGAGAGGAAGGTACATAAACACCCAAGGCCAGTGCTAATGGGTCTGGGCAGCATTGTGTCGGCTGGAGTGATGCGACTGATCCCCTTTGACAGGGTAATCAGTACAATGCTGGACACTGACATTATCCCTTTCATGATGGAGACGGGAGGGATGGAGAGCATCCTGAGAGTGGAACATCCTATATGTGGTACTACAAGCCTAATAAAGGCCCAGTGTATAGCTGCCAACATACGATTTACATTGATATTACCTTTATATCACGTTTCAGGAGAAGACCCAAATGCAGACAGTGTCAAAGTAACACAAGTTGATTACAAGAACAGGGGGCAGGCAAAACGACAGGTCAAGGGCAGGCAGAGGTCAGTATCCAGATCAGAGTCCATAAGGTACAAAACAGCAGGCATTCTCTGGGTCAGGGCAGGGAGAGGTCAATAATCAAGGGTGGTGTGACAAGGTAAAGAACAACAGGCAGGCTCAGGGCAGGCAGAATGGTCAAAACAGGAACTAGAAAAAGACAGCAGCAAGGGGAAAACCGCTGGTATGCTTGACAAACAAAACAAATTGACAACAGACAGAGAACTCAGGTATAAATACACTGGGGATAATGGGGAAGATGGGCGGCACCTGGAGGGGGGTGGAGACAACACAAAGACAGGTGAAACAGATCAGGGTGTTACACTTTATGTTGCCTAGCTTTTAACAGACTTAATTTAGGTGGCAAGCGTAGTTCAGTTCTCACATGTAAAAACACAGTGAGGTGCTCATGTCACCTTCCTAACATATATATATATTTTGATGTGTTAATTAACATTGTGGACATTTGCATGGAATAGATGACTAAGTTGAGCAAAGTTTATAAAGCATATTATGAATTAGGCCTGGGTGATATACCGTTTGTACCGTACACCGGCCGGGGAATTTTGAAATCCTGTTGGTATGATTTAAAACCGTATATATGTTTAAATTTTGGGAGAAAGCCATTGAATCAAACTTTAAGTTAAGTATATAAGAAATCTAAGATAAATCATTTCCAGCTCAAATTATATCCAGCTCAGGGCTCCAGCTATGCATTTGGTTTGCTAACTTGCTAGCTAGTGGCTGTATTTCAAGATCAAGGTTCTTGGTTACAGCAGAGACATCCCCTACTGCGGATATTCCCAAACTTTGGTACGCGTAATGCCGTCGGGGGTACGCCAAATAAAAATGTGATTCACATTTTCAAAGAGTCCATTTAGATTTTTCAACAGGGCTATACATTTGGGTGATGTTTTTTTCTCACCTGAGTAGCCTCGTTTCACTGCCAAAAATAGAATTAAACCCTCTAGTGTTAAGTGAAATAACAACACAATGTCAAATACAGGTAGCCTAGTCAAATGATTAACATCCAATCACATTAATCGTTACTCTCGCGGGAATTCCGCTAACGGTCAGTATGTAGCCAAACGTAGCTGCTGCTCATTCCGTTTGCTCGAAAATTGATAAATGGTTTAAATAAGTAAGGCCCGCGTCCATAGAGACACGTACCAGCTCTACTGGTAGTTCTGCTACTACCAGCAGTACTACATCTGCACTGTTTCATGATGCATCAGTGACATGGCAGGATATGTTTTGAAACTATTACTGCTTCGCATACAAGCCAGTGAATTCTATGCGTTACAGCTGGATGAGTCAACAGATATGGCGGGCCTGGAACAGCTCCTGGTGAATGTCCGTTACGTTTATGAGGGGTCAATTAAGGATCCGCCCCTTTTCTTAAATTTTCGCCTAAAATGACATACCCAAACCTAACTGCCTGTAACTCAAGCCCTGAAGCAAGGATATGCATATTCTTGGTACCATTTCAAAGGAAACACTTTGAAGTTTATGGAATGTAAAAGGAATGTAGGAGAACATAACACAATAGATCTGGTAAAAGATAATACAAAGAAAAAAACAACCGTTCTTTTGTATTTTTTGTACCATCATCTTTGAAATGCAAGAGAAAGGCCATAATGTATTATTCCAGCCGGATGTAATATATTTTGGCCACTAGATGGCAACAGTGTATGTGCAACGTTTTAGACTGATCCAATGAACCATTGCATTTATGTTCAAATTTTGTATCATGACTGCCCAAATGTGCCTAATTTGTTATTAATAACTTTTCATGTTCAAAACTGTGCACTCTCATCACACAATAGCATGGTATTATTTCACTGTAATAGCTACTGTAAATTGGACAGTGCAGTTAGATTAACAAGAATTTAAGCTTTCTGTCAATATCAGATATGTCTATGTCCTGGAAAATATTCTTGTTACTTACAACCTCATGCTAATCGCATTAGCCTATGTTAGCTCAACAGTCCCGTGGCAGGGACACCGATCCCGAAGAAGAAAAAAAAAACGTGTCAATACTTTGCCCCTTGATAACCAGTGCACTTCTGTATGTTGTTAAAGCGTTACATGGTCGCTGCCCATATCATTGCATAATGCAGAAAATATACAAGAGTTCAGGTGCCTTGCTTTAACAAAGTTAACCATTTTCACTGTAGTATCCAAAACGAGCCTCTCGGTGGATGCTGCAGTGTACCAAAGTGGCGTCGGGAGCAACTGCTTGCACGTGGGTTACCACTCGACTATGTCTCCCTGTCATGGCTTTTGCGCCATCAGTACAGATACCAACACATATTGACCACCAAAGTCCATTTGATGTCACAAAGCTGTCCAGTACTTAAAAAATATCCTCTCATGTTGTCCTGGTTTCCAGTGGTTTGCAGAAGAGAATGTCTTCCTTAATTGAGAGACGAGCTTAAAGTTTTCTTTACTGACCATAATTTTCACCTGTCTGACCGCTTGCATGATGACGTGTTTCTCACATGACTGGCCTATCTGGGTGATGTTTTTTCTCACCTGAATGATCTGAATCTAGGATTACAGGGACTCTCCGCAACTATATTCAATGTGCGGGACAAAATTGAGGCTATGATTAAGAAGTTGGAGCTCTTCTCTGTCTGCATTAACAAGGACAACACACAGGTCTTTCCATCATTGTATGATTTGTTATGTGCAAATGAACTTAAGCTTACAGACAATGTAAAATGTGACATAGCGAAGCACCTGAGTGAGCTGGGTGCACAATTGCGCAGGGTACTTTCCCGAAACGCATGACACAAACAACTGGATTCGTTATCCCTTTCATGCCCCGCCTCCAGTCCACTTACTGATATCTGAACAAGAGAGCCTCATTGAAATTGCATCAAGCAGTTCTGTGAAAATGTAATTTAATCAGAAGCCACTGCCAGATTTCTGGATAGGGCTGCGCTCAGAGTATCCTGCCTTGGCAAATCGCGCTGTTGAGACACTGATGCCCTTTGCAACCACGTACCTATGTGAGAGTGGATTCTCTGCCCTCACGAGCATGAAAACTAAATACAGGCACAAACTGTGTGGGAAATGATTTAAGACTGAGACTCTCTCCAACACAACCCAACATTGCAGTTATGTGCATCATTTTAAGCACACCCTTCTCATTAACCTGTGGTGAGTTATTCACCATTTTTGATGAACAAATAAGGTTTTATATGTAAGATGGCTAAATAAAGAGCAAAATTATTGATTATTATTATTATATTAATATTTGTGCCCTGGTCCTTTAAGAGCTCTTTGTCACTTCCCACGAGCCGGGTTGTGACAAAAACGCAAACTCATTCTTAAGTTTAATAAATGTATCGTATAGTGTGTGTGTGGCAGGCTTACAATGATGGCACAAAACAACATTTGAGAGTGCGCTGTCCCTGGTGCTAGAGGGGTTACACAGCTGGAGGTTGAATGTTTGAAGGGGTACAGGACTATAAAAAGTTTGGGAACCACTGCCCTACTGGATCAAGATTCCTGTTAACTAAATTGTTTATTTTTTGTATATTTTTTGTAGTGCCCCTTGTGTGCACATTAGGTAATACCTTATGGTGCAGTGTATAGTGCAGAAACGGTATGACGGTATAAAAATCTGGATACCTTCCAACCCCATTATGAATTGATTGGAAGTGAACAGGGAAACCCAAAGGCTGCACTATGGGTGGGAGGTCTGTAAATGAGCACAGTGCGAGGCGGGGAGTGTTTTCTGAATGCTGAAGTGTTCTAATTCGCACCCCAGCATTGACAACGATTATTCATATCTGATAGGATGCCAGGTTGCTTTCTCACAGACATTCTTCAGTTCAAAATCTTTCTCCATCCATTAATTATGAGGGAGGAGAGCTGCAGATATGTAATGTTGCGTTGAGGCTTTTTCTCTAGCGCTCTCCTTCTCGCTTTTGCTCTGCAAGCCTCCCTCTTTTTACTCCCTGCCTCTCTTCCACTATCTCTGTGTATCTCTCTCACTATATTTCGCTTGTTTTCACCCCCAAACTATTTCCCGTGTGTGTGTTTGAAGGACTGTAGTGTGTGAGACGGTGCGTTGGGGGAACAGTTGTCTATGCCCGTGTTTTTCTTGCTCTTGGTGATTGTAGAGTACTCAGCAATGAGTGCAGGATCCTATGCCCTCCCATCTTTCTCTGTCTGCATTATTAAT
The DNA here is from genome assembly GCF_045679555.1 of Salvelinus alpinus. Lineage (NCBI taxonomy): Eukaryota > Metazoa > Chordata > Actinopteri > Salmoniformes > Salmonidae > Salvelinus > Salvelinus alpinus. The sequence continues at coordinate 10,461,663 of NC_092118.1, forward strand.
TGTCAGAGGTACAAACCATAGTTGTTTGGTCCCTGCAGGTACCCAACCGTGCTCTCCCAAATGAAAAGCACTGATTGCATCCTGTGGAGAAAAAAACAATACATTATCTTTATAAGTTATTTTAAAAGGCATTTTAAAATTACTAAAGGCAGTACACCAAGTAAACACTTACTAGAGAATAAAAAGGTCCATGATTCTACCCACAGTAACTTAAGTATGCATCTCCTTAGTGGAGAACACACACAAAAGTAAAAAGCTTTCTGAGTATCACTTCATTAAACACACAGGGATGAGGCTTTTTTAGTGCGTGAGAGTGTCACTGCTATTCTAACATTTCCCAAAGGGGCCCAGCAGAAGATTCATGTGGCATTGCTGGTGGCGGGAATTGCACACAGACACATAAATGGGAGGGAAAAACATTCATCAAGGTGGCAGAGACTTGAGCAAGGAGGCCCATCCAATCACAGCAGAGAATAAAGGGAAGGCATAAAAGTCCATGCAGCAAGGTCATTTGAAAAAGAAACAGATAAGAACGTGAGATCAAGTGGTAAATCTCCTGTATGTGGAGCCTTTGTGATCCTCACAGATGCCTGTCCCATTAACCAAAGCCAATGCTCAGTTACACTCCTCTGCTCATGCTTTCTCCAACACTTCTCTAACCTGTGTGTGGAACCCATTAAACAGCACTCAGCCTGTTATATGTTCTGTAGATGATGATTATTCTTTGAGGAGTGTTTTTCTTCACCTCTCTGCTCATGTTGGTATTTGGCTTGTTTTGTTTCAGCACGGTGCCTTATTCTGGTTTCACTGTTAGTGAAATATTGACAGTTGCATTGTTCCTTACGCCGGAGTATGGATTTAACCAGTCTGTGGTTTCTCCACAGTCATAGGCTGGTGTCCACAGTAGTCAATGCAGCACCAGTCAGTGAACAGGTTGACTATGTCACTTCAGGGCTTCTGGGTAATTGGCTAAATCTGCTCTGCAACACAGTGCAGAGATGGTCCTTTAAAATTTCAACTCACTTCAGGGAGGATAAACAAAGCAGGAGATGACTTGGAGTTTTGGATGCCCTAGCCATTGTATTTGCTCTCTTCTTCTATGTGATATCCATCTGGTGTGTGTGTGTGTGTGTGTGTGTGTGCGTGTGTATGTGTGTGCGTGCGTGCGTGCGTATTTTATAGGGACATAGTGTAAGTGACCACAAGCTTCTGTGTGTTCCCAATGATGGATTGCTCGTCAGGAGGGAGTAGGAATACTCGGTATGCCTGACTGATGCATTGAGTCCCAAGTCACGTACAGTGCTTTTGGTCTTACCTTTCAGATTCCTCCGGGAATCATGTTAACCCTTTGGACTCAACGATCTTGTATCTGATGGCAGTTCAGCTAAGTTCTCCGGTGTTCCCTCCTACCCTCACATTTCCTCCTAGTACAGGGTGCATGTTTTGATACAGTTCTCTAGTAGGTGTCTGACCCATGTCAAAGTGGGCTCCCAAGTGGCGCAGTGGTCTAAGACACTGCATCTTAGTGCAGGAGGCGTCACTGCAGTACCTGGTTTGAATCCAGGCTGCATCACATCTGGCTGTGATTGGGAATTCCATAGGGCGGCGCACAATTGTCCGAATTTGGCCCGGGTAGGCTGTCATTGTAAATAAGAATTTGTTCTTAACTGACTTGCCTAGTTAAAAAAAGGTTACACCTGTGGTAAAAGTCTATGCCCCATTTTCCTTGTTTCACCCTCAGGCTGCTGCCCCCCTGGTTATGGGACCAGGGGGGCAGTAGTGCCTTGTAGTGTGATGTTTGGGTCATTTGGATACATTTTACAATGCAAAGAAAGTTATGTTAAAAACAATGTGCTATAGTGCATTTGTCTATGTCAGCGATCATTATTGTAACACAGTCATTCTTGGTTTCAAGTCTCTGTTGACCATGGCCAGCTTCTGTCTATTGAATAACCCTTAACCACACTATCATTTTCCAGAACTGTTCCTACAGCATATTGTAACTTGTTTTTCAAAAACATAATATGTACTAAATATTTACACCCCTTGCTGTTAGAGTATTGGAAGAACACCACTGTGGTCACTTACTCAGGATGAATGTATTCATAAGAACATATACCAATGTTTTTTATTTGTTATTGCCCAGCCATTATAACTGTCCTGGGAGCAATTAAATATGTGAAGTGTCCCATTCCGTCTCTAACTTCCTTCCCTGAACTATCTGCATGTTGCACACATTTCCTGAGAACTAATTAAAGTGAATCAATGACACAACACTTTAAAATGGCGGCGTATGTCACAGCCATCAGCGGTGAACAAAGGACACTCTTAATTGTTTTGTTCCTGTGGTTCCTGTAAACGGCTTGTCACGGCTCACACTCCTCAGCCTGCTTGTTATGTAAGTTTTCCTTGTCACTCCTCCTACAACACACACACACACACACACACACACACACATGCACATTCCCTTCCACGTTCTCAGTGAATGCTTCCTCCGTATCTTAAAAAAGGCAATGAATTGTACTGCAAAAATGACAATAACCACAAAGGGGTTGTGTGTGACAGTTACTTACACTTCACAAGCCTGACGTCCCCGATCAATCAATGGCTCAGGGGAGCAATTTTTGTGATACTGACAACTATGTTTTCTGGATATTCTCTAGTTTCCTGTCTGGGCAGGAACACAGTATCTCTCTGATATTCAACAGGTCTTCAAGTCAAATCAAATGTTATTTGTCAGATACACGTGGGTAGCAGATGCGAGTGTAGCGAAATGCTTGTGCTTCTAGTTCCGACAGTGCAGTCATATCTAACAAGTAATCTAACAATTACCCAACAATTACCTAATAGACACATTTCTAAGGGGTGAATGAGAATATGTACATATAAGTATATGGATGAGTGATGGCCAAGCGGTATAGGCAAGGTGAAATAGATGGTATAAAATACACTATCCATATATGAGTAATGTAAGATATGTAAACATTATTAAAGCGGCATTATTTAAAGTGCCATTGTTTAAAGTGACTAGTGATCCATTTATTAAAGTGGCCAGTGATTGGGTCGCATTGTAGGCAGCAGCCTCTCTGAGTTAGTGATTGCTGTTTAGCAGTCTGATGGCCTTGCGATAGAAGCTGTTTTTCAATCTCTCGGTCCCAGCTTTGATGCACGTGTACTGACCTCGCCTTCTGGATGGTAGCGGTTTGAACAGGCAGTGGCTCAGGTGGTTGTTGTCCTTGATGATCTTTTTGGCCTTCCTGTGACATCGGGTGTTGTAGGTGTCATGGAGGGCAGGTAGTTTCCCCTCAGTGATGCGTTGTGCAGACCTCACTATCCCCTGGAGAGCCTTGTGGATGAGGGCAGTGCAGTTGCTGTACCAGGCTGTGATACAACCCGACAGGATGCTCTCGATTGTGCATCTATAAAAGTTTGTCAGGGATTTGGGTGACAAGCCAAATTTCTTCAGCCTCTTGAGGTTGAAGAGGCGCTGTTGCACCTTCTTCACCACATTGTCTGTGTGATTGGACCATTTCAGTTTGTCTGTGATGTGTACACCGAGGACCTTAAAACTTTCCACCTTCTCCAGTGATGTCCCTTCGATGTGGATAGGTGGGTGCTCCCTCTGCTGTTTCCTGAGGTCCACGATCATCTCCTTTGTTTTGTTGACATTGAGTGAGAGGTTGTTTTCCTGACACCACACTCTGAGTGCCCTTACCTCCTCCCTGTAGGCTGTCTTGTCGCTGTTGGTAATCAAGCCCACTACTGTTGTGTCGTCTGCAAACTTGATGATTGAGTTGGAGGCGGGCATGGCCATGCAGTCATGGGTGAACAGGGAGTACAGGAGGGGGCTGAGCACACACCCTTGTGGGGCCACAGTGTTGAGGGTCAGCGAAGTGGATATGTTGTTTTCTACATTCACCACCTGGGGGCGGCCCGTCTGAAAGTCCAGGACCCAATTGCACAGGGCGGGGTTGAGACCCAGGGCCTCCAGCTTGATGATGAGCTTGGGGGGTGCTATGGTGTTGAATGCTAAACATTCTTACATAGGTATTCATTTTGTCCAAATGGGATAGGGCAGTGTGTAGTGTGTTGACTAGTCTCCCAAAGAACTTCATGATGACAGAAGTGAGTGCTACGGGGCGGTAGTCATTTAGTTCAGTTATCTTTGCCTTCTGTACAGGAACAATGGTAGCCATCTTGAAGCATGTGAGGACAACAGACTGGGGTAAGGGAGCGATTGAATATGTTCGTAAACACACCAGCCAGCTGGTCTGTGCATGCTTTGAGGATGCGGCTAGTGATGCTGCCTGTGCCAGCAGCAAAGAAGGTGTTTAGTTTGTCTGGAAGTGTGATGTCGGTGTCCATGACGTGGCTGGAATTATTTCTGTAGTCTGTGATTTCCTGTAGACCCTGCCACATACGTCTCGTGTCTGAGCCATTGAATTGCGACTCCTCCTTGTCCCTGTACTGGCATGTCACTTGTTTGATTGCCTTGCGGAGGGAATAGCTTCACTGTTATATTCAGGCATATTCCCAGACCTCTTTCCATGATTAAATGCAATGGATCGCGCTTTCAGTTTTGCGCGAATGCCGCTATCCAGCCATGGTTTCTGGTTAGGGTAGGTTTTAATAGTAACAGTGGGTAAAATATCTCTAATGCACTTCTTTATAAACACACTGGCCGAGTCAGCGTATATGTCGATGTTGTTCTCTGAGGATGACCGGAACATATTCCAGTCCGCGTGAACAAAACAATTTTGAAGCGTGGCTTCCGATTGGTCAGACCAACGTGGAATGTTTTTCGTCACTGGTACATCCTGTTTGAGTTTCTGCCTATAAGACGGAAGGAGCAAGATGGCGTCATGGTTGGATTTGCCGAAGGGAGGGCGGGGGAGGGCTTTGTATGCATCACGGAAGTTAGAGTAGCAGTGGTCGAGGGTATTGCGCATGCGCGTTGCGCAATCAATATGCTGGAAGAATTTAGGTAGACTTGTTCTCAAATTTGCTTTGTTAAAATCCCCAGCTACAATAAATGCAGCCTCAGGATGTATGGTTTCCAGTTTGCATATAGTCCAGTGAAGTTCCTTGATAGCCGTCTTGGTGTCTGCTTGAGGGGGAATGTACACAGCTGTGACTATAACTGACAAGAATTTTCTTGGTAGGTAAAATGGCCGGCACTTGATTGTAAGTAATTCTAGATCGGATGAGCAGAGGGACTTGAGTTCCTGTATCTTGTTGTGATTACACCATGAGTCGTTAATCATGAAGTATCTTTGAAAACACATGCATTTTGATCATATCAGATTCAGACTGCCCTGGCCGTACTGTCTTTCATTTCTTTCTCATATCCATTTAAGTAGCCCTACTTGCACACAATGTTAAGCATGGGTATGCATTACCTGAGTTATGAAGAGTGATCTGTTGAGGGAGAGAATGCTTTACTGACTGATTATTATTTCTCGTCAGACTTTTACACCATGTTCATGTCTCCTCATGAGCAATATGGAATGTAACACAATTTTCAGTGACAGTGCTAGTTGTAAATCATACTGGATTGAACATTGGTTGGGAAATTGGACTGCCATGTTGAGTGGCAGATGACAAAGTTCACACTTTCAAGTTGTTTCCATACGGATTTGTTTCAGAATTTCCATCAGATCCATCTGCCTCATCAAAGTTAATATGTAACCCATATGGAACCTGGTTGTCAACTCTGAGAATACATTGGCAGCATTCCAAATATGGCATTGCACCTACAGTAGATGGTTGTTTACTGAACCTTGTTTATCATATTTCTATAGTCAAGAGTTTTGGCCTGCTGTTTTCATTTGACACAGGCCTGACTGTGCTTAATGTGTTTCCCAGTCTATGCATTTCAATCAACTGGGTCATACAGCAGCAGCATTCACTACAGCAAGCTAGCCAATCCACATGAGTCTCTTAGTCTGACCATGAGCTTTTTCTATTTTCTATTGCGGCACAGCCAGAAAAGATAACAGCGCCAATATCTATCTGATGATCATCAATACGTGGTCATTCTCTTGTCACAAGGCTAGTGCATTCATAGACCATTCACTACCGGTCAGCCAGTTGAGGACAGGCACTCATTTGATTTGACCTAGAAACCAGAGGAGATGATGGGCCCGGGGAATATCCATTCATCACCATGATGAGTCACTGAAACATAACTGCTTACGGCTGAGATCGGCTGAGATCCCGTTAACGGGATCGACTTGACAACAGCCAGTGAACGTGCAGGGTGCCAAATTCAAACAACAGAAATCTCATAATTAAAATTCCTCAAACATACAAGTATTTTACAACATTTTAAAGATAAACTTGTTGTTAATCCCACCACAGTGTCCGATTTCAAAAAGGCTTTACGACGAAAGCACACCATCTTATTATGTTAGGTCAGTACCTAGTCACAGAAAAACACAGCCATTTTTCCCACCAAAGAGAGGAGTCACAAAAAGCAGAAATAGAGATAAAATTAATCAATAACCTTTGATGATCTTCATCAGATGACACTCATATGACTTCATGTTACACAATACATGTATGTTCTGTTCGATAAAGTTCATATTTATATCCAAAAATCTTAGTTTACATTGGCGCGTTATGTTCAGTAATGTTTTGCCTCCAAAACATCCGGTGATTTTGCAGAGAGCCACATCAATTTACAGAAATACTCATAATAAACATTGATAAAAGATACAAGTGTTATACATGGAACTTTAGATAAACTTCTCCTTAACTTCTTATGGCTGCAATCCCGTTAACTTCTCTGGGATATGTGGGACGCTAACGTTCCACTTGGACAAAAGCCAGTAAAAATGCAGAGCGCCAAATTCAAATAAATTACTATAAAAATCTAACTTTCATGAAATCACACATGAAAGACACCAAATTAAAGCTACACTTGTTGTGAATCCAGCCAACATGTCTGATTTCAAAAAGGATTTACGGCGAAAGCACACCTTGCGATTATGTTAGGTCAGTACATAGCCACAGAAAAACACAGCCATTTTTCCAGCCAAAGAGAGGAGTAACAAAAAGCAGAAATAGAGATAAAATTAATCACTAACCTTTGATGATCTTCATCAGATGACACTCATAGGACTTCATGTTACACAATACATGTATGTTTTGTTCGGTAAAGTTCATATTTATATCCAAAAATCTGAGTTTAGGCGGGACGCTACTGTCTCACTTGGCCAAAAGCCAGAGAAAATGCAGAGCGCCAAATTCAAATAAATTACTATAAAAGTCAAACGTTCATTAAATCACACATGAAAGACACCAAATTAACTTCTCTAGGATAGGGGGCAGCAAGTTAGAAATAGCATTATAAATATTTATTTTACCTTTGATGATCTTGATCAGAATGCACTCCCAGGAATCCCAGTTTCACAATAAATGGTTGTTTTGTTCGATAAAGTCCATAATTTATGTCCAAATACCTCCTTTTTGTTCGCGCGTTTAGTTAAAAAAAATCCAAATTCATGACGCACAGGCCAGACGAAAAGTACAAAAATTCCATTACAGTTCGTAGAAACATGTCGAACGATGTATAGAATCAATCTTTAGGATGTTTTTAACATAAATCTTCAATAATGTTTCAACCGGAGAATTCCTTTGTCTTTAGAAACGAAAAGGAACACAGCTACCTCTCACGGGGGCGCGCCTGAGTGAGCTCATGGCACTCTGCCAGAAACCTGGTTGAAACAGCTCTCATTCCCTCATCCTTCACAGTAGAAGCCCGAAACAAGGTCCTAAAGACTGTTGACATCTAGTGGAAGCCTTAGGAAGTGCAATATGACCCCATTGACACTGTATATTGGATAGGCAAACCTACAAACCTCAGATTTCCCACTTCCTGGTTGGATTTTATCTCAGGCTTTTGCCTGCCATATGAGTTCTGTTATACTCACAGACATCATTCAAACAGTTATAGAAACTTCAGAGTGTTTTCTATCCAAATATACTAAAAATATGCATATCTTGGCTTCTGGGCCTGAGTAGCAGGCAGTTTACTCTGGGCACCTTATTCATCCAAGCTACTCAATACTACCCCCAGCCATAAGAAGTTAATTCACATAAGGTATTTTTCAATACATTTGAGTATAAATAGGTGAAGATAGAAAATAGTAATTATTTCAAGGACATTATTTTCATAATATTTATTTGTATATTATTTATCTCAGATGAGGTTGCATACAGTAATTTACATACAGTAAATAATACTGCCATTCTCAACACTGAACATGGTGTTCTAGGAGACAGACACCTTAGTCTATGTGCACCCCACAGTGCAGACACAGTGAGATAAACAGCACTGGTGTATCCAAGTTTGTAGAGTTCGATACTACTTTCCTTACGTCTACGTGACTTCATATACATATTAACTCAGCAAAAGAGAGAAACATCCCTTTTCAGGACCCTGTCTTTCAAAGATAATTCGTAAAAATCCAAATAACTTCACAGATCTTCATTGTAAAGGGTTTAAACACTGTTTCCCATGCTTGTTCAATGAACCATACACATATAATGAACATGCACCAGTGGAACGGTCGTTAAGACACTAACAACTTACAGACGGTAGACAATTAAGGTCCCAGTTATGAAAACTTAGGACACTAAAGAGGCTTTTCTACTGATACTGAAAAACACCAAAAGAACGATGCCCAGGGTCCCTGCTCATCTGCGTGAACGTGCCTTAGGTATGCTGCAAGGAGGCACGAGGACTGCAGGTGTGGCCAGGGGAATAAATTGCAATGTCCGTACTGTGAGACGCCTAAGACAGCGCTATAGGGAGACAGGATGGACAGCTGATCGTCCTCGCAGTGGCAGACCACGTGTAACAACACCTGCACAGGATTTGTACATCCGAACATCACACCTGCGAGACAGGTACAGGATGGCAACAACAACTGCCCGAGTTACACCAGGAACGCACAATCCCTCCATCAGTGCTCAGACTGTCTGCAGTAGGCTGAGAGAGGCTGGACTGAGGGCATGTAGGCCTATTGTAAGGCAGGTCCTCACCAGACATCACCGGCAACAACGTCACCTATGGGCACAAACCCACCGTCGCTGGACCAGACAGGACTGGCAAAAAGTGCTCTTCACTGACGAGTCGCGGTTTTGTCTCACTAGGGGTGATGGTCGGATTCACGTTTATCGTCGAAGGAATGAGCTTTTCACCACGGCCTGTACTTTGGAGTGGGATCGATTTGGAGGTGGAGGGTCCATCATGGTCTGGGGCAGTGTGTCAGAGCATCATTGGACTGAGCTTGTTGTCATTGCAGGCAATCTCAATGCTGTGCATTACAGGGAAGACATCCTCCTCCCTCATGTGGTACCCTTCCTGCAGGCTCATCCTGACATGACCCTCCAACATGACAATGACACCAGCCATACTGCTCATTCTGTGCGTGATTTCCTGCAAGACAGTGTTCTGCCATGGCCAGCGAAGTATGTGACCTGTTGGATCGGAGGGTGAGGGCTAGGGCCATTCCCCCCAGAAATGTCCGGGAACTTGCAGGTGCTTTTGTGGAAGAGTGGGGTAACATCTCACAGCAAAAACTGGCAAATCTGGTACAGTCCATGAGGAGGAAATGAACTGCAGTACTTAATGCAGCTGGTGGCCACACCAGATACTGACTGTTACTTTTGATTTTGACCCCTCTTTTGTTCAGGGACACATGATTCCACTTCTGTTAGTCACATGTCAGTGGAACTTGTTCAGTTTATGTCTCAGTTGTTGAATCTTGTTTTGTTCATACAAATATTTACACATGTTAAGTTTGCTGAAAATAAACGCAGTTGACAGTGAGAGGACGTTTCTTTTTTTGCTTTGTTTACATGTGGCCACAGAGCCCCATTGTCAGTGGCGAGCCAACCAGGATAGCCCTTCTGAGGTCCTGTTAGCCCCATGGGCCCCTGGCAACACTGTGGCATCAGCCGGAGACAATTATGACACTGGGAAACAAAAGCCATGGCACTAACAAAGAGTTCCCACTCCCACTGCCATCGTGCCACAACTGACATCACTAAGCCTCTGGATTTATCCCCTCCAGTTTTCAAGGAAGATTCCTATTGATTTTCTATCACTGTATGAATGTACACAGTAAATGGGAAGTGCCCTCTTAGTTTTTCATCTGATGAGACAAAAGGATATACCCCAACATATTTATCCCGCCCTTGCTCTTGAAACACTAGCTTTCACACCATAAAGACCATGACCATAGCTCCTATTTGCCTAATAGTTTCATAACCTGTGGGCATAACATTTGTTTTTTTATAATTTGTGTAGCAATAAGTCCTTAGTACTCTAGTTAATATTAATGAGATTACATTAGGTTTACCATAGGAACACAATCTGTAGCATCTATGGGTGTTTGTGGACGGCTGGAACAAAACAAGTGGATGACACATGTCTTTAGACAGGGGGATAACATGGATTCATTAATCCATCACAAAGGTAGTTCAGAAACTACCACATACTGTAAGTGACATTTGTTTGAAAATTAATGTCAGTAGTGTGACTGCACACGTCATTCAATTTAGGCCTCAAACCTGCAGAGGTTTTGTCACAGACCCAAATCAGCTTTGGAATTTCATTTTTATAAGCAATTGTTATTTTTCATCCCCTGAAGTTTATAGGTGTTACATATTTGTAATTGCACTGGTGGGCTACAGGCATCAAATCAAACCAGAGACAATATTCCCACAATTGAGTTTCCTCGACCAAGGGCCCAGTGGTGCATCCAACTCTGCAGTCATGAGTGTCCCCGAATTCTCGGTACAATATCCAGGAAGGACAAGCTAATCTGAACTGATTTGAAACAGTGCCAAACAGAAGCTTTTTTAATCCCTCACTTTTTTTTTTATCAGAGGAGTGGAGAATGTACCCCTCTGAAAAGAAAAAGGTAGAGGGGGCTATTTCATGGCCCACTAGTTCCACTGTTTTGTTCCACACTTCAATTCCTATGTATTGTCACATAGTTTGGATTTGCTATTTGCTGCAGACACACCTTTCAAGGAATCAGAAGTATGAAGGTGCTTTCATAATTAAATGCAAATATGGCTCCATTTTCCCACTGCCATTGTAGTATTAGCAATTTAACTTTTAGGCAGATAAGACTTATTATCTCTGAAAAGTAGAGCAATTTCCTGTCTTAATTTAATTTGACAATTGGCAAATACCTATAGCAGATACAATATACATTATTCTCAACCAGCGTTGCAGGAATAGACACATTTTTATTGTTGCATACATCAATAGTACTTCAATTGTAATTAATTTGTATTATTTCCCTACATTCCCTGATCATTCCCTAAACGAAGACTTTGTGACACTTTCAAAGAATCTAGGTTTACTAAAGTTCTGGTATTGTAACAGTACGTGAAACTGTTGAGTGATTTGGTAAGCCCTGGCGACGGTAAGGGTCATCACAGCACATGAATAACTAACAAACACATGTCTCAAAGGGCCACTTGAGGATCTCTATGTGAAATAATTGGGTAGCAATAGCAAAGCAGGTTTTTAGTCAGAGTGCAATGGTGGTCTATATGTTTTGATTTGTTTTTGTAAAAGGGAGGACAGTGTTACTATTAATCATTGTTGGACATGTTTTGGCTGTATTAAAAGGAAATGCATTCCCCACATGTACAATATTTAATGACCCTCTCTCATGAAACAATCTTGACATTTTGCTGGAGTGGGTCTTTATTCTGTAACATGTCATATGAACAGGCTCATGAGAATATTATACAGTTTATTTATTTTATTTTTATTTTTATTTATTTCACCTTTATTTACCCAGGTAGGCCAGTTGAGAACAAGTTTACATTTACAACTGCGACCTGGCCAAGATAAAGCAAAGCAGTGCGACACAAATAACAACACAGAGTTACACATGGAATAAACAAACATACAGTCAATAACACAATAGAAAAGTCTATATACAGTGTGTGCAAATGAGGTAAGATAAAGGAGGTAAGGTAATAAATAGGCCATAGTGGCGGAAAAATTACAATTGAGCAAATAAACACTGGAGTGATAGATGTGCAGAAGATGCATGTGCAAGTAGAGATACTGGGGTGCAAAGGAGCAAAAATGAAATACAGTATGGGGATGAGGTAGTTGGATGGGCTGTTTACAGATGGGCTATGTACAGGTGCAGTGATCTGTGAGCTGCTCTGACAGCTGGTGCTTAAAGCTAGTGAGGGAGATATGAGTCTCCAGCTTCAGTGATTTTTGCAGTTCGTTCCAGTCATTGGCAGCAGAGAACTGGAAGGAAAGGCGGCCAAAAGAGGAATTGGCTTTGGGGGTGACCAGTGAGATATACCTGCTGGAGCGCGTGTTACGGGTGGGTGCTGCTATGGTGACCAGTGAGCTGAGATAAGGCGGGGCTTTACCTAGCAGAGACTTGTAGATGACCTGGAGCCAGTGGGTTTGGCGACGAGTATGAAGCGAGGGTCAGCCAACGAAAGCGTACAGGTCGCAGCGGTGGGTAGTATATGGGGCTTTGGTGACAAAACAGATGGCACTGTGATAGACTGCATCCAGTATGTTGAGTAGAGTGTTAGAGACTATTTTGTAGATGACATCGCCGATGTCGAGGATTGGTAGGATGGTCAGTTTTACGAGGGTATGTTTGGCAGCATGAGTGAAGGATGCTCTGTTGCGAAATTGGAAGCCGATTCTAGATTTAATTTTGGATTGGAGATGTTTAATGTGAGTCTGGAAGGAGAGTTTACAGTCTAGCCAGACACCTAGGTATTTGTAGTTGTCCACATATTCTAAGTCAGAACCGTCCAGAGTAGTGATGCTGGTGCGGGCAGCGATCAGTTGAAGAGCATGCATTTAGTTTTATGCATTTAAGAGCAGTTGGAGGCCACGGAAGGAGAGTTGTATGGCATTGAAGCTCGTCTGGAGGTTAGTTAACACAGTGCCCAAAGAAGGGTCAGAAGTATACAGAATGGTGTCGTCTGCGAAGAAGTGGATCAGAGAATCACCAGCAGCAAGAGCGACATCATTGATGTGTACAGAGAAGAGAGTCGGCCCGAGAATTGAACCCTGTGGCACACCCATAGAGACTGCCAGAGGTCCGGACAACAGGCCCTCCGATTTGACACACTGAACTCTACCAGAGAAGTGTGCCTGTAAAACAGATGATGAGCACCACATATTCTGAACTGCAGATTGTCTGTATCTACAAAGGCACAACTCATGCTCTCGGCCTCAAAAACATTTGCCAAGCCCCAAAGCCAGGTGATACAAGGCAGAACAGAGGAGTTTAGACCAACAGACTGTTTGTTCCTCGCCAGCAGCTGCATAAGGGAAACATCTCCACCTTTATTCCACAAATTTTCTATCAATGGTCCTAACAACAATTAGCAGAGAAATCAACTAGAATAGAAAAGAGTTAGCATCGTTATATTAAAACTGAGAAGCACCATGTTAAACTGGCCTGGCGTTATTACTCTGTTTGTGCCAGATTAATGGCACATTCCTAATGGCAGGCACAGAGGTGGCCTTAACTAGTGTTGTCCCCCACTATGACCCATTATGTCTCCTGCAGTCAGCAGGCCTGGGTACCTGTGGCTAGGCCTGATGCCTTCTGTAACCATGAACATTTACCGATGTTGTCAGAACACCTGAGAACACATTTTACAAAAAAAATTACCATACCATCTGTACTGTCAAGTTGCTGCCTGCGAACAGCTTTCCTCCTTTTATTCTCTTCCCACCTGAGCCACAGACTAATGACGAGTTGGGCATCAGCATCAGCACTGCTCTTTATTGTTCATTTTTCAAAGCCTTCACTGTAAGATTGTTTTCTCTGTTGGGACGTTGTAGCACAGTATGCTGTGTCATTCATGTGTCTGGCAATAATGTTGTCTTTAACCTTACCAATAAGTACCTCTGGCTTTATAGTGGAACCAGGAAGATTACAGGGGGAGAAGCTAGCTGTAAGGAGTGATTATGGGTGTCAGAAGTCCACTCTCTTTTTAATTATGTGCCCTTTCTCATATACAGGTACCTCAGTCACTAGGGTGACGGCAACAGACGCAGATGACCCAGTCTATGGAAACAGTGCTAAACTTGTGTACAGCATACTGGAAGGACAGCCCTACTTCTCCATAGACCCCAACACTGGTGAGTGGATTGCCATGGTGAAATACTAAAGAAAATCAAAGTTTATTCGTCACATGCACAGGATCCAGCAGGTGTAAACAGTACAGTGAAATACTTACTTGCAGCTCTTTCCTCAACAGTGCAAAATAAATGTAACATTCAGGATCATGGCATGTAACATTGTCGAGCCTGGACAGATAGACTCCTTCCTGTACGGTTCGATGGCAGTCAAAACAAGTGTTGTTTCAGTGAAATGTACAGATTGAATGCATATTATCCATACATGGACAATTACTCAGTATACAAATTACAGTTACGCTTTGAGGATATAACTCCAAACAAGATATTTAAGGACTCTTACATTTAAAAGACAGTGCTATCTTTTTTAATTCAATCTGCCGTCCGCTTATTCTTCAACCTTGACTCTGCTGTTTTCCTAATTGCATTTTCAGCCGACTTGTTAACAGTGTGTCTGTAAGCAACATGATTAAATAATGGTGAAATTACATTAATAATCAATGAGATGGAAATCAACTGCTCACAATTTGGAAAAACAACATATAATAAACAAGCTCCAAGAACGTCCAAGCTGTATGTACATAATACATATGAAGGCATATTTCTACATATACTGTAGAAACCCTGTTTCCTCCTCAACAATATTATGATTTTAATCACTCACCTCTACCACAATAAAATGGAGAAGGTATAGTGAATCTATGAAAGGACAATTTGAGGATCAGTGTGTACGCTTTGCATGATTACTGAGCAAATGCAGATGGCTCATTCAAGTGAGCCAGCTGTTTTAATGAATGTTAATGACAAATAAAAGGTAAGGGAAAAACAAACATTATAATCCATTTGACACTTCCAACACCATGAAGGAAATGAAATGCATCTAATAAATAAATAAACATCATGCCCCAATCCATCACTTGGTTAATGGACGGTAGAAGAAATCCTACCGAATATCTATGGAAATTAGTGTTTGTCTTTCCACCCTTTTCAGTGATGAGGATTTAATTTGAATAGCTAACGATGATCAACAGAGATGACAGTGGAGTGAGTAACAGAGGATAACTGAAGTGTGTGTGCATGTGTGTCTGTGGGTGTGGTGCGTGAGTACATGTGAGTGTGTGTGTGTGTGTGTGTGTGTGTGCACTTCTTTTAGGGAGAGTTGTTCTTACCTGCTTCAGACAGGTAAGAACAGTGCATTGTCTCAGGCATAATATGACCAAGGGTGTCAGGCCTTTATTAAGTGTTGATTATCTTTTTGATTATCCTGCCGGCCTGTTTTCTGAGCGGATTATCCTTGCCCTGAGCTCTTAATTTTCTGCACCGTGCCACTGCAGTCAATAAGGTTCATTCTGCGTACAATATTTTTTATATATACAGAACCAGTCAAAAGTTTGGACACACCTATTCAATCCAGGGTTTTTCTTTATTTGTACTATTTGTAGAATAATAGTGAAGACATGAAACTATGAAATAACACATATGCAATCATGTAGTAACCAAAACAGTGTTACACAAATCAAAATATATTTTATATTTGAGATTCTTGAACGAAGCCACCGTTTCTTTGCCTTGATGACAGCTTTGCACTCTTTTGGCATTCTCTCAACCAGCTTCATGAGATTGTCACCTAGAAAGCATTTCAATTAACAGGTGTGCCTTGTTAAAAGTTAATTTGTGGAATTTCTTTCCTTCTTAATGCGTTTGAGCAAATCAGTTGTGTTGTGACAAGGTAGGGGTGGTATACAAAAGATAACCCTATTTGGTAAAAGTCCATTTTATGGCAAGAACAGCTCACATAAGCAAAGAGAAACGACAGTCCATCTTTACTTTAAGACATGAAGGTCAGCTGAACATTTAAAGAACATTTTACGTTTTAGTGCAGTCTCTTAAACCATCAAGTGCTATGATGAAACTGGCTCTCATGAGGACTGCCACAGGAAAGGAAGACCCAGAATTGCCTCTGCTGCAGAGGATAAGTTAATTTGAGTTAACTGCACCTCAGACTGCAGGCCAAATAAATGCTTCACAATGTTCAAGTAACAGACACATCTCAACTGTTCAGAGGAGACTGTGTGAATCAAGCCTTCACGGTCAAATTTCTGCAAAAAAACACTACTTAAGGACACCAATAATAAGAAGAGACTTGCTTGAGCCAAGAAACACGAGAAATGGACATTAGACCGATGGAAATCTGTACTTTGGTCTAAGGAGTCCAAATGTGAGATTTTTGGTTCCAACCGCTGTGTCTTTGAGACGCAGAGTAGGTGAACGGATGATCTCCGCATGTGTGGTTCCCACCGTGAAGCATGGAGGAGGTATGATGGTGTGGGGTTGCTTTGCTGATTAATTTAGAATTCAAGGCACACTTATTAACCAGCATGGCTACCACAGCAATCTGTAGTGATATGCCATCCCATCTGGTTTGCGCGAAGTGGGACTATCATTTGTTTTTCAACAGGACAATGACCCAAAACACACCTCAAGGCTGTGTAAGGGCTATTTGACCAAGAAGGAGAGTGATGGAGTGCTGCATCAGATGACCTGGCCTCCACAATCCCCTGACCTCAACCCAATTGAGATGGTTTGGGATGAGTTGGAAAGCAGAGTGAAGGAAAAGCAGCCAAAAGCAGCTCATTATATGTGGGAACTCCTTCGAGACTGTTGGAAAAGCACACAAAACACACCTCAATGTGTACAAAGCTCTCCCTCGCCCTCCATTTGGCAAATATGACCATAATTCTATCCTCCTGATTCCTGCTTACAAGCAAAAACTAAAGCAGAAGGTACCAGTGACTCGCTCAATACGGAAGTGGTCAGATGACGTGGCTGCTACGCTACAGGACTGTTTTGCTAGCACATACTGGAATATGTTACGCGGATTCATCCAATGGCATTGAGGAGTGTACCACCTCAGTCATCGGCTTCATCAATAAGTGCATCGACGACGTCGTCCCCACAGTGACCGTAGGTACAGACGAACCAACAAACAAGCAAAGCATCAATACAGGATTAAGATTGAATCCTGCTACACCGGCTCTGACGCTCATCGGATGTGGCAGGGCTTGAAAACTATTACGGACTACAAGGGGAACCCAGACGCAAGCTTCCCAGTGACGCAAGCCTACCAGACGAGTTAAATGCATTTTATGTTCACTTTGAGGCAAGCAACACTGAACCATGCATGAGAGCACCAGTTGTTCTGGACGACTGTGTGATAACGCTCTCGGTAGCCGATGTGAGCAGGTCAACAGTCACAAAGATGCGGGGCCAGACTGATTACCAGGACGTGTACTCAAAGCATGCGCGGACCAACTGGCAAGTGGTCAATTACATTTTCAACCTCTACCTGACTGTAATACCTGCTAAGGTAACCTTCCTAAATGATTACCGCTCCGTAGCACTCACGTCAGTAGCCATGAAGTGCTTTGAAAGGCTGGTCATGGCTCACATCAATAGCATCCTCCCGGATACCCTAGACCCACTCCAATTCGCATACCGGTCCAACAGATCCACAGATTATGCAATGTCAATCGCACTCCACACTGCTCTTTGCCACCTGGACAAAAGGAACACCTATTTGAGAATGCTGTTAATTGACTACAGCTCAGCGTTCAACACCACAGTGCCCACAAAGCTCATCACTAAGCTAAGGACCCTGGGACTAAACACCTCCCTCTGCAACTGGATCCTGGACTTCCTGACGGGCTTCCCCCAGGTGGTAAGGGTAGGCAACAACACGTCTGCCATACTGATCCTCAACACTGGGGCCCCTCAGGGGTGTGTATATAGTCCTGTCCTGTACGCCCTGTTCACCCACAATTGTCTGGCCAAACACAACTCCAACACCATCATTAAGTTTGCTGACGACACAACAGTGGTAGGCCTGATTACCGACATCGATGAGACAACCTGTAGGGAGGAGGTCAGAGACTTAGCAGTGTGATGCCAGGACAACAACCTCTCGCTCAATGTAAGCAAGACAAAGGAGCTGATTGTGAACTACAGGAAAAGGCGGGCCGAACAGGCCCCCATTAACATCAACGGGGCGGTCATGGAGCAGGTCGAGAGTTTCAAGTTCCTTGGTGTCCATATCACCAACGAACTATCATTGGTCAAACACACCAAGAAAGTTGTGAAGAGGGCACGACAACACCTTTTCCCACTTAGGAGACTGAACAAATTTGGCATGGGCCCCCAGATCCTCAAACAGTACTACAGCTGCACCATCGAGAGCATCCTGACCAGTTGTATCATCGCTACAGAGGTTGGTGCATATGGCCCAGGACATCACTAGGGCCAAGCTTCCTGCCATCCAGGACCTATATAATAGGCAGTGTCAGAGGAAAGCCCAAAAAATTGTCAGAGACTCCAGTCACTTGTATTTTTTTGATTTGTTTAACACTTTTTTGGTTACTACATGATTCCATATGTGTTATTTCATAGTTTTGATGTCTTCATTATTATTCTACAATTTAGAAAATAGTCAACATAAAGAAAAAACCTTGAATGAGCAGGTATGTCCAAACTTTTGACTGGTACTGTATATTTATTCTTCTCTGTAATAATAGTACCTACTTAGCAAGCTCCCTGGTGCTCGAGGGCGCCGGGCTGCCCTGCATTACGCACTCCTGCCACCATCATTACTCACACCTGCTTCCCTCATCACGCGCATCAGCGATTCATTACACTCACCTGGACTCAATCACCATTGTTTTTACCTCCCCTATATCTGTCTGTTCCCCAGCTCTGTTCCCCGCTTCTGCATTAATGTTTGTTTTTCTTTGTATACCTGGTTCTGACGCTGTTCCTGTCCTGTTCCATGTCTGTGCTAAATTAAATGTTCAACTCTCCGTACCTGCTTCTCCTCATCAGCGTCGGTTCTTACAATGGTATAGACTGTTTTCTCTGCTACCACACGGCAAGCGGTACCGGAGCACCAAGTCTAGGACCAAAATGGCTCCTTAACAGCTTCTACCCCCAAGCCATAAGACTGGTGAACAATTAATCAAATGGCCACCGGACTATTTACATTGACCCCACCATTTGTTTTCTACACTGCTGCTGATTGATTTTTATTATCTATGCGTAGTCACTTCACCCCTACCTAAATGTACAAATTACCTCGACTAACCTGTGCCCTCGCATATTGACTTGGTAACAGTACCCCCTGTATATAGCCTCGTTATTGTTATTTTATTGTGTTACTTTTATAATTTCTTACTTTAGCTTATTTGGTAAATATTTTCTTAACTCTTCTTAAACTGCACTGTTGGTTAACTTCTACTTAGTACTCATCCCGGATCCGGGAGCACCCCCCACAGTAAAAAAGCTGACTAGCATAGCCTAGCATAGCGTCACAAGTAAATACAAGCATCTAAATATCATTAAATCACAAGTCCAAGACACCAGATGAAAGATACAGATCTTGTGAATCCAGCCATCATTTCTGATTTTTAAAATGTTTTACAGGGAAGACACAATATGTAAATCTATTAGCTAACCACGATAGCAAAAGACACCACTTTTTTTCTCCACCATTTTTTTCCTGCATCAGTAGCTATCACTAATTCGACTAAATAAAGATATATATAGCCACTAACCAAGAAACAACTTCATAAGATGACAGTCTGATAACATATTTATGGTATAGGATATGTTTTTTTAGAAAAATGTGAATTTTTCAGGTATAAATCACAGTTGTACATTGCAGCTGCAATCTGAAATAGCGTTGGAAGCAGCCGGAATAATTACAGAGACCGACGTCAATTACCAAAATACTCATCCTAAAACATTTCTGAAAAATACACAGCCTACAGCAATCGAAAGACACAGATCTTGTGAATCCAGACAATATTTCAGATTTTCTAAGTGTTTTACAGCGAAAACACAATATATCGTTATATTAGCATACCACATGAGCTAACATCACACCAGCATTAAATCAAGGCAAAGGGGGCGATAATGTTATCGCCACCAAAATATATTAATTTTTTCACTAACCTTCTCAGAATTCTTCAGATGACAGTCCTGTAACATCATATTACACAATGCATATAGAGTTTGTTCGAAAATGTGCATATTTAGCATCACAAATCGTGGTTATGCAATGTAATCTGTCAAAACATGGCATGCATTCGGGCCGGCGCCATCTTGGAAAGGCACCTATGTTTACGATTATTTATCGATTAGATTGACTAAAAAAATACAGGTTGGACAGCTAATGAAAGATGCATTGGTTATTAATGCAACCGCTGATTTAGATTTTTAAAATTTACGTTACTAGACATACATTGTGAGTTACAGCCAGACTAGTGCCGCAAAAAATGGCTGACAACTGCGTTTACATTTTTCCACATAAATACGGAATAAAATCATAAATAACTCTTACTTTTGGACGAGCTTCCATCAGTATCTTGGGCAATGTGTCCTTTGTCCAAAAGAATCGTTGCTTTGTTGTAAAACGACCTCCTCAACTTCAGAACTAGCAGCTAACGATAGCTAC
Organism: Salvelinus alpinus; assembly: GCF_045679555.1. Classification (NCBI taxonomy): domain Eukaryota; kingdom Metazoa; phylum Chordata; class Actinopteri; order Salmoniformes; family Salmonidae; genus Salvelinus; species Salvelinus alpinus. The sequence continues at coordinate 10,482,332 of NC_092118.1, forward strand.
ACGGCACACACATGCCCAAATCCTCAAACGCAATACTAAGGAAATTCAGAAAAATAGCAATATACTCGCATAAACTGATATAAATCGGTTTCAAATAACTTCGTTATGATGTTTCTAACACCTATATCGAATTAAATCACAGACGGATATATCTTTGATCAATAACGAGAGCTTTTGAGCATGCGATTCTGATGTCCTCCCTTGCGTCCTGGCGAGCGTCAAAAAGAAGGGTCATCTCACTCCATTCCCTTTTATAAACTCTGAGAAACACCTAGAGACACCATTCCACTTCTCATTGGTTACTGACATCCAGGGGAAGGCGGGTGCAGTTCATTTCGATTCATAGGGCATACACAGAGCTTAAAACTGATCCGAGATCAGAGACTATTTTTCAGAGCTTCGCATGTCCTGTCATGATTTTCGCTGTAGAAAGAGTTCTGGTTCACCCACAGACATAATTCAAACGGTTTTAGAAACTAGAGATTGTTTTCTATCCAATAGTAATAATAATATGCATATTGTACGAGCAAGAATTGAGTATGAGGCAGTTTAATTTGGAGACGATATTTTCCAAAGTGGAAACAGCACCCCCTGTATTGAGAAAAGGTTTTTAAGGGCTTGCAAGTAAGCATTTCAAGGTAAGGTCTACACTTGTTGTATTCGGCGCATGTGACATAAATCATTTTGATTTGATTTGGCTGAGAGAACGCCAAGAGTGTTGAAAGCTGTCATCAAGGCAAAGTGTGGCTACTTTGAAGAAATCTAAAATATATATATTTTTTTGATTTGTTTAACACTTTTTTGGTTACTACATGATTCCATATGTGTTATTTCATAGTTTTGATGTCTTCATTATTATTCTACAATTTAGAAAATAGTCAACATAAAGAAAAAACCTTGAATGAGCAGGTGTTTCCAAACTTTTGACTGGTACTGTATATTTATTCTTCTCTGTAATAATACTACCTACTTAGCAAGCTCCCTGGTGCTCGAGGGCGCCGGGCTGCCCTGCATTACGCACTCCTGCCACCATCATTACTCACACCTGCTTCCCTCATCACGCGCATCAGCGATTCATTACACTCACCTGGACTCAATCACCAGTGTTTTTACCTCCCCTATATCTGTCTGTTCCCCAGCTCTGTTCCCCGCTTCTGCATTAATGTTTGTTTGTCTTTGTATACCTGGTTCTGACGCTGTTCCTGTCCTGTTCCATGTCTGTGCTAAATTAAATGTTCAACTCTCCGTACCTGCTTCTCCTCATCAGCGTCGGTTCTTACAGAATGCAGAAGCCATAAAACAAAGCATAGGAGAGTGCTGGCGTTTCGGTTGGTGGTGATGTCTGGTCCGAAAGCTGCCACCGATGGAAATGGGGGTGCCTAAGACAGCTCGTCGGGCTTCCACGCCCTAGCTGGCTCGAGATGTTTTCTTTCCCCGGTTGGCTCGGCAGGCGCCCATCCCACGTCACGCCTCAGCCGGATTGCCAGGGTTTTTTGCCTCAGCCGGCTCGCCAGGCATCTGTGCCTCAGCCGGCTCACCAGGCTCCCAAGTCCCAGCGGGATTGTCAGGCTGGCACGCTTCAACCAGATCGTCAGGCTCCCACGCCTCAGCCGGTTCACCAAGAACTTACTCCTCAGCCGGTTCTTTGTGCTTCAACGACCCAGCCGGCTGGTCCAGCGGCCATGCCTCGGCCGGCCCTTCAGGTTCGTCTAGGTGGGACGCCGGGAGGCGCCCCTAGAGGGGGGGGGGGGGGGGGGGGGTACTGTCACGCCTGCTCCCGCTCTCCCTCCCTAGGGCCTCAAGGGCGCCGAGCTGTCCTGCGTTGTGCACTCCTGCCACCATCATTACGCACACCTGCTTCCTTCATCACTCGCATCATTGATTCATTACACTCACCTGGACTCAATCACCCGTGTTTTTACCTCCCCTGTATCTGTCTGTTCCCCGCTTCTGCATTAATGTCCATTTGTCTTTGTATACCTGGTTCTGACGCTGTTCCTGTTCTGTTCCATGTCTGTGCTAAATTAAATGTTCAACTCTCCGTACCTGCTTCTCCTCATCAGCGTCGGTTCTTACACAATCAAGTTAGAGCAGCTAGCTTGTCTAACTATCTTAGCTGTCATGCCTGCTGGCAAGGTAGGTAGACTTTAGAAAAGCAAGCAAAATACTAAATTGACTGAATAAGACACATTTCTTTCAATCTTTTACCCAGATTTTAGCAGAGATGCAGAGAATCATAGTTAGCTTATTTTTTTAAAGAACCACCAGTCAGGATGATACAGACAGCTCAAGTGGTATGCTTAGATATGCAGAAAAATAAACATGTTTTTTTACATTAAGCATATTAATTATGGTTCTAGATTTGCAGGAGAAAATTGTTTCAGGTGTTTGAGAAATGCTAAATTCTCTACCCCCCAGCCATCCTCACGTACTTGGTGTCCCCTCAGACTTTCGGGGTGCATGACGCACCTGGACAGCATAAATCCCATTCAGTCAGAACACAAATTACTTGCAGACAGCAGTACAACACTCCAGCAAACAAAGACATTGATTTGCAATGCCATCCACAGGATCAGAGCTTCTCTCCAGGTGTTCTGTCAGAAATTCCACCTCTGTTTAAGAAAGGTTGTTATGAAGGATACTGCAACACTCTTAAAGGTGCAATGAAGCGATCATGTCAAGAGTTATGAATGCCTTTGTATACCCCATTCTTTTTATTTATGTGTATGTTGATTTTTTGCAATAACAACACATTTGGTGTTCATTTTTTTGCTTTCAGCAATCATTAAAATTGCTTTACATGGGATGGATCGAGAGATGCGAGAGGAGTACCTGGTCGTCATTCAAGCAAAAGACATGGGTGGTCATATGGGAGGATTGTCAGGGACAACAACAGTTACTGTCACACTAACAGATGTCAACGATAACCCGCCGAAGTTCTCAAAAAGTAAACAAAATGTCCAGTTCTCTCTCCATATACTATAGTTAGAACCCATCATTGGTAAATCTGAATGTATTTGTTGTTGTTTTGCTGCGTAATGTTTTTTCATGAATTTCCAAAATAATCAGAATTATACTAGTTATATAGATGCATAGATAAGGATACAACATCTACTGTTAGGGTGAAATAATCATGATGTCCTATTCTTCAGGTCTGTACGAGTTTGTGATCCCAGAGGACCTTGGCATTGGTAAACCTGGTGGCAAGGTAAAGGCAAATGATAGGGACATTGGAGAGAATGCCAAATCAACGTACAACATCATTGACGGTGATGAGAGGGATGTCTTCGAGATCACTACAGATGCCCAGACTCAAGAGGGGATCCTTCGGCTAAAGAAGGTAAGGACCTGACGCAAACTGCTCTGTCCTAGGGTTCCATCAACAACCACTTGATATCCTTAACAGCTTCAACTTAAACAAGGACCAAATAGTTGGTTGCAAGATGGGGTATCAAAGGAGGAAGGTCGTTCATACAGGCTACAAGTCAGAGCTGTATATCTAGACTGATTTAATTTAAATTGACCATGGGGGAAAAATGCTGTTGTACTACATATATACTGCAAAGCCGTTTCAATGGCGAAGATGCAGAAAGATGGCGGCCCCCCATGTACTGTACTTACCACAAACACCTCATTTGCTAGGTTCGCCGTATTGCACTCTGTTACAATTTTTTGTATTGGCATTAGCACAGTATACATGATCCCAATTCTAGCTCCAAGACGGTGGCAATTTTAAGAAATACAAAATGTGATTGTGCTGATTTCTAGGCACATTGAACCATGTCACACGCCGTAGAAGACATCATATCTGAATTCCTCCATCTTAATGCACCTTCGCCATTGAATTGGTCAGGGACAACCAATTGGTTCCTGTAAGACTATATCAAAAACAGCTACCAAATGAACACGGTTGATTCGGTAGATGATTAAATGTACGAAAGGGAAAACAAATGATATGGCATGTTTGCCTCCAGCAATCTAAATATTTACTATTACACAACAATATGGAGTGTCACCATTGTTCCGTAGAACTGCGATGATAGAAGAAGGAGCTACATCAGGCCTGAAGTATTCAAGTGTATGCATGAGTGATGGATGTGTGCTCAAGTCTTGACTCATGGTTAGTTTAATGTCTGGAGTTAGAGCTATACAGTAGATCATTCAAACGCGATTGTATGTCACTGCATTTGGATGCTAAATGACATTACGTTAGGACATCCACTGTGACTTCCTATTGGATGAAATTAAATCATATTTTTTCTGATGATCTGCCTGGAATAGATTATACTCTACTAAACAAAATAGACAGCTTGAGAACAAACTAGACATGATCAATAAGACCTTTGACATACTTCCCTCTAGTATTTCACAGCGACAGCAGTGCTGTGGCTCTGCCTCATCACTTTATTCCGGTATACTTGGCTTGGAATCTGTTGCCTGCATTGCTAATAGCATGATGGATGAGATTGCATGTGAAAAACAGGAAATCAACTGCCTACTCTCTTCTCACCTCCACATCTCCAGATGGTGAAGTTCAGATTACTTTAGCAGAACTGGTATTTCTGCTTCCGTTCCGTACTCTGAACAACATTTTCTTGGTTTCAGAGCCCTGTTGCACTTAGCTGATGTGGAAGAACAAAGGATTAAATGGAGCAAATAGCACCACGACACAAAAATAGTTTTGTAAACTACTGTCAAATACCAAGTGCAAATTATTAAAGATTCTTTGCGGCAAGGTTACAAAATATTGATCTAAACAAGACTGCAGAAGCACAAACTAAGAAGTGGCTTTGTTGTTTTGGGTTTAAGCTTTTTATCTTCCACCCCTCAGGCCTATCAGGGAATGTTAGTGGGAAGTTCTGCTTCCTCCACCAGCCAGCACTGAACTTTGATGTCTCTAAATGGCCAATATGTATACATACAGATCCTATGCTGAGATTTATGGGAATTTGAAGCATGGCACAGGAGGGCTCTGAGGTGGGGATGTCAGCAAGGGACAAGCATGGGGAAAATGGAGTGAAAAAGCTGCCCCATCTTCATATGCACATACTGTAGCAACACAAGCCGGTCCGACACTTTCACTAAGCATATGTTCCATCAATATGAAAACCAAAGTGCTGCTCTCTGGATTACAGAGAGTCAAGTGCTGCATGAATTGAACTCCCCCAAAACAATGAGTAATGGCAGAGTGGCATAGAGGGCCAATTCAAATATGGCTGACTCAGTGGAGAGGTCAGATGTCATTGAGGATTATTTGAGAGGATGAGCATATGAATACTATTGTCAAAGTTCTATTCTGAGGTAAAACGGTCGAGGTAGAGTCGCTTGTTGAAACAATCATACAGTGTTAAGAGGAGAACAAAAAAATACATACCGCTTTGTTATAAGATTTGGTCAATTATGCATTACATTTCATGAGTACAATTATAACTGCAATGCAGTAAGGAGTCTGACTTGTTAATTGTTGTTGTAAATCAAATACAAAAACAGAATAGAGGTGATCAGGAAATAGTGCTGAATAGTTAGTTTATCAATTGTGGAATTCCATTCTTTGTCTGTGGTGTAATTCTAACAATTGACCCCTGTCCACTTCTAGCCCTGAGCTCCTTTATACTTGGTATTAGGCTGGAATCCATTGAAACCAATGTTTGCTCTTGGTCCAGCTGTTCACTCCTCTCAACATAGAGGAGGAGAAGAAGGTGGGGACAGAGGAGAGAGAGAGAGGAAGAGCGGTTCAAAATGAAAATGGTCCAAATAGCTTCTCAGACCGTGGCAGACTGGGCTGCAGGGCCCTCTCCATACGGGTGCCCTGATGCCAGACGTGTGGACTTCAAAGCCCCCTGTCAGTCCCCATCCCCAGCTGCTTTTCTCTCACAGCTGGGCCTGCTGTCGGCACTGCCCCAACACTGGCCTAACCCAGCCTAGGGGACCACTGGATTCTTATTCTTTTTTTGTGAAAAGCTGGAATACATTTTTTGATCCCTCTGTGAACCCCTCTCATTCCCAAAGCCAACTCACATCCCCTCAAGCGGCAAGGCCCAGTTTTGATTTCCCTATAAATCCTGGTTTTGGAGTGTGGAAGTGACTTGGTCCCATTATTCTAGTATTATAAGAGTGGCCAGAGGTGATTGAAAATAGTATTATAAGAGCGGCCAGAGGTGATTCAAAATACAATTGTGACAGTCTGGGATGGCTGCAGATGAAAATGGTCCAAATAGAGACTTAAATTGCGATGTTTTTACATGTTGCAACTATTCAATGATGAGCATGTGTAAACAAGTACTGGACTGTTTTTCAATGTCCTTGTGAAATTGGAACGAGACCAACTGTTATTTAAGGGGTTTGTTTCTTCTCACTGAAGTACACATACAGTAGGTATGCAATTCTCCCTAGTAAATTGCATTGTTGTATTAGAATTCCTGAATACACATCCACTTCTATTCGTGTGATGATAATGCCTCAATAATTGCTATCCTTCAAATGATTGCCGGCAATAATCTTATAACAGTGTTATCGTCATGGTAATGCACGGACACAAAATTATATTTTCAGGTAGCACAAACCTACAAATAACATTAGTTTCATTATTGCCTAACACATTTGAACCAGATCGGTGTGATATCAGATTAGATTAACTTTATTTACAGCCTTATTCTATCCTAGAGCAGATGTCACAAAACAAATTGCCAACACATGGATTACTTGAGGTGAGATATTTGTAATTATTAGCAATAACCACAAATGTTGTTCCACCCTGTGCTTGGATTATTTCCCTACATGTTTTTGATAGGATCAGAGATCACACTATTGAATTTCAACTCAGAAATGCTTCAGACTCTTCTCCATCCACATCAGGTGCATTTTTCCCCTGTTGCTTTGGACATCAGTGAAAGGCATGTGTTTCTGTCATTTTGTACAGCCCCTGAACTTCGAGACTAAAAAGTCATATACACTGAAGGTGGAGGCAGCCAACATTCGATTTGATCCCAACAGCGGCGCCCCCTTCAAGGATACAGCCACGGTGAAGATTAGTGTGGAAGATTCAGATGAACCCCCTGTCTTCTCCAAGCCCACATTTGTCCTGCAGGTGGATGAGAATGCCCCCATCAACACGGTTGTAGGAACGGTCACAGCCCGCGATCCTGATGTCACTGGCAGTCTGGTCAGGTAAGAAACAAGATGTTATTCACAACCTCATTTCACCAAACACTTGTTTAACTTATTGTTTAAACACCCATATAAGGACTGCTGTGTGCCATGGAATCATATGTATTTAAAAACATAGTCTTGCCACATGTTCCATTGGAAGTGAAATGTGAGCCGACAGCTGCCCTGGTTTCCTTAGGACCACAATGTAGTAAACTTGAAAGCACAGCACAGGGAGACTTCTCTTCGGGATGACTTTGCCTGCTGCGTTTCGGTTGTGTGACTTATTCTTGGAAATACCACAAGGGCACCTTGTACAGGTTATACAGGCAATTTCTCTCCATCCACCCCGGCATTTCATTAATTCTCCAGTGACTTGCCGCGTTCCCCGGACAACACTCAACAGGTTGTGTAATTTCATGGTGAACAGAGTGCAAGCTGGTAATCATTATTTGGCTATTGCCAAAGCAGGGGAGTTCAACCTGGTTCCATCTTCATAAAGAAATTCAAAATGGCATACCAAGATAATGTAACCTGGTCTCATGTTTGGGCGTCTCTTTAGTTCTTCTTCTATGACCCCAATGCTCTTTTATGTTGCACGTTCACGACGTTTTTCATTATCACTGTGCTGTGCTGTGCATATTTGACATGTGGTATATATTATGCTGCTGATCTATGTGTGATAAGCATGGCCCTATTTCATTTTTATGTGAACATGTCTATCCAAGTGGCCAAAATCATTGTCATAAACGGTACTACATTGTACTATATTGACATGTCAGACTGGCATTTGGGAATCATATTCTTCAGTGTAATGATGTATTAGGTTGTTTTTTTCACTCAGGACTTTCTCATTGAAAGTATATTTCTGATTCCTTGTTTTCTGTTTTAAATGAAAGAGCACTTTATGTATTTACTATTTTGTGGATAAGATTACACATTACGATAAGTGAATTGAGGCTGAAGGATATTATGCCAGTGTATGTAAGGCTGTCCGAAAGCTTTCAAGCAATCAGAGTTAAAGGAAGCTTTACGGAACCTACTTAGAGGCTGTAAGAGTTTGGAGCCGGATAAAAATGAATTATTTTCTGCACGTAAGTGGTTAATGTCACATTGCTTCCCATGTCTGCCAATGTCAATGAAGGCATTCAACAGTAAACCCATTCTGTTTAGGGGCAGGAAGGGAATGGCTCTTACACAGCTTGAGATGTTCATGCCATCTTGTGTTGTTTCTCAATACTGATAAATTGCTCCACTGCAAGATGGAATCTTACTTTTTTGGGGGTATTTTCTTAAAACTGCATTGTTGGTTAAGGGCTTGTAAGTAAGCATTTCACTGTAAGATCTACACCTGTTGTATTCGGCACATGTGACAAATAAAATGTGATTTGATTAGAATGTACTGTACCTTTAAAGCCACCATGCAGTCTTTTTATTTAATTTCTAATACATCACTATGTGTGTTTATTTCATGAAAATAATTCCCAAAATATTTGTTATTATTCGTTTACATGAGCCGCCATTGAAATGCTCAGTCTGATCGTATTGTGTTGAGACAAATGTTAATATAGGTACATACACAGCCCTGAATGGCAGATAGGATCGTCTAGACCAGGGGCCTTCAACCTTTTCAAGCATGAGAGCTACTTTTAAATTATGAAACATGTCGCAAGCTACTCATACATTTTTTCCTAGCTTTCCAATAGGACACTCTTTGTATTTTCCCGAATTCCATTTTCTCGCTTTTAATTTACCTGGTTTAGGATTTTCTTTCCAGTTTTTCACTCTAAATATTACAATTATTCATAGAGAAACAATGAAATTGGATGATGTGAATCCATGTCAATGCTTAATTCACATCAGAAGATACTTTTTGAATGTAATACCCCTTTAGAGGAGAGGAATGTGCTGGTCTAGTGATGTTTTTGCTGCTGCATTATGTCATGACACGTGAATGATACTAGTCATGATATAATTCTTAATAATTAAGCCTACTTTCTGGTTTACTTTCTAACATTTCATTGAGAAGGTTTTGGGGAAACTCTTTCTGTCTACCCAAAAGACAGATATCACTATGTCTAACAGATATACAGGGGCAATATTGATGGAAATAAATAGGCAGATATTGTGTTACGTTTGACTTTTTAAGCCAATTGTGGCTACAGCACCTTTAGAAACTATTGACACCCCTTGCCTTTTTCCACATTTTGTTGTGTTACGACCTGAATTTAAAATTAATTACATTGACATTTCATGTCACTGGCCTACACACAATATATAATACATACATAATGTCAAATTGGAGTTGTTTTTAGAAATGTTGACAAATTATTTAAAAAATTTAAAACTTTTTTAATGTCTTGAGTCAATAAGTATTCAACCCCTTTGTTATGGCAAGCCTAAATGAGATCAGGAGTAAAAATGTAACCGACCGCCTTGATTTAGTATTATGTAGCAACTTTTGAAATTGTGTTTTTTACATTGGGTGAAAGCAGAGACTCAGAGCTAGAGAATGGTATATCATACACTACAGTTGAGGAACAATGGGAGAATAATTCTGCTTTGAAAGTTGGTCAACTTGTACCCCACTTTTGAGAAAATGGCCCTTGAATGTTTTGGGACACCTACTGGTAGAGCTCTTCGTTGTCTACACCCATTCAGCATCGTTCACACCCTCTTAAGCATTAGCCCCACCCATCTCTTTACCACATGTCAAGCCAGGTGGTACACACACCCTATATCAAAAAGTCTCTATGTTTATTTGTCACATGCACAGGGTTATAGAAGGTGTGAACGGTACAGTGTGAACGGTACAGTGAAGTGGTTACTTGTACAGTAGCAATATCAAAAACAGAAAGTGTACAGATAAAAATGTTTTATAATTATTAAATGACACTTACCAAACACACTTGTCTAAATGGTATAACCACTTCCAAGCCACATCTTGCCAAGTGGATGGGCCACTATTGTCTACATGTTCATGAAATACAATAGATGACTAATAACAACAACTAATAACAAGACAACTAAAGTAAATCATACTGTGTCCGTAAAACATATATGGGTTAAGAACTTTTGTGAAAGACCACAGTTTGAAAGATATGACAAATAGAAATCAAACCGGATGGACATCAGAAATAATGGGAGAGGTTGAGGGTAGAGGAAGGACAGGAGTAAAAACAAACAAAATAGAACTATTGTAAAATAGAGTGTGTCCATAAAATGTATATAGTATGTATAAGCTGGAAGTAGAGTCCTAAGTGTTGTTGTTCACTAGTTTACTCCAATTAGGGGAGGGGTGGTAGGGTTAGAAAGTAATAAAGGAAAATATATTTAAAAAAATATGTATGTATATATATATATGTTTGTATGTATGTGTATATGTATGTATTTATATGTGTATGTACAGTTGAAGTCGGAGTTTACATACACCTTAGCCAAATACATTTAAACTCAGTTTTTCACAATTCTTGACATTTAACCAAGTAAAAATTCCCTGACTTAGGTCAGTTAGGATCACCACTTTATTTTAAGAATGTGAAATGTCAGAACAATAGTAGAGAGAATGATTTATTTCAGCTTTTATTTCTTTCATCACATTCCTGGTGGGTCAGAAGTTTACTCAATTAGTATTTGGTAGCATTGCCTTTAAATTGATTAACTTGGGTCAAACGTTTCAGGTAACCTTCCACAAGCTTCCCACAATAAGTTGGGTGAATTTTGGCCCATTCCTCCTGAAAGAGCTGGTATAACTGAGTCAGGTTTGTTGGCCTCCTTGCTCGCACACGCTTTTTCAGTTATGCCCACACATTTTTTATAGGATTGAGGTCAGGGCTTTGTGATGGCCACTCCAATACCTTGACTTTGTTGTCCTTAAGCCATTTTGCCACAACTTTGGAAGTATGCTTGGGGTCATTGTCCATTTGGAAGACCCATTTGCGACCAAGCTTTAACTTCCTGACTGATGTCTTGAGCTGTTGCTTCAATATATCCACATATTTCTCTTTCCTCATGATGTCATCTATTTTGTGAAGTGCACCAGTCCCTCCTGCAGCAAAGCACCCCCACAACATGATGCTGCCACCCCAGTGCTTCACGGTTGGGATGGTGTTCTTCAGCTTGCAAGCCTCCCCATTTTCCCTCCAAACATAACAATGTTCATTATGGTCAAACAGTTCTATTTTTATTTCATCAGACCAGAGGACATTTCTCCATAAAGTACGATCTTTGTCCCCATGTGCAGTTGAAAATCGTAGTCTGGCTTTTTTATTGCGGTTTTGGAGCAGTGGCTTCTTACTTGCTGAGCGGTCTTTCAGGTTATGTCGATATAGGACTCGTTTTACTGTGGCTATAGATACTTTTGTACCTGTTTCCTTCAGCATCTTCACAAGGTCCTTTGCTGTTGTTCTGGGATTGATTTGCACTTTTCGCACCAAAGTACGTTCATCTCTAGGAGACAGAACGCGTCTCCTTCCTGAGTGGTATGACGGCTGTGTTGTCCCATGGTGTTTATACTTGTGTACTATTGTTTGTACAGATGAACGTGGTACTTTCAGGCGTTTGGAAATTACTCCCAAGGATGAACCAGACTTGTGGAGGTCCACAATTTTTTTTCTGAGGTCTTGGCTGATTCCTTTTGATTTTCCCATGACATCAAGCAAAGAGGCACTGAGTTTGATGATAGGCCTTGAAATACAGCCACAGGTACACCTCCAATTGACTCAAATTATGTCAATTAGCCTATCAGAAGCTTCTAAAGCCATGACATAATTTTCTGTAATTTTCCAAGCTGTTTAAAGGCACAGTCAACTCAGTGTGTTTAAACTTCTGACCCACTGGAATTGTGATACAGTGAATTTTAAGTGAAATAATCTGTCTGTAAACAGTTGTTGGAAAAATTACTTGTGTCATGCACAAAGAAGATGTCCTAACCGACTTTCCAAAACTATAGTTTGTTAACAAGAAATTTGTGGAGTGGTTGAAAAATTAGTTTCAACTGTATGTGTGTGTATATATATATTTATATAAATATATAAAAGAGAGAGAGAGAGAGAGAGAGAGAGAGAGAGAGAGAGAGAGAGAGAGAGAGAGAGAGAGAGAGAGAGAGAGAGAGAGAGAGAGAGAGAGAGAGAGAGAGAGAGAGAGAGAGAGAGAGAGAGAGAGAGAGAGAGAGAGAGAGAGAGAGAGAGAGAGAGAGAGAGAGAGAGAGAGAGAGAGAGAGAGAGAGAGAGAGAGAGAGAGAGAGAGAGAGAGAGAGAGAGAGAGAGAGACTGACTACCGGTCACAAAGTTTTAGAACACCTACTCATTCAAGGGTTTTTCTTTATTTGGACTATTTTCTACATTGTAGAATAATAGTAAAGACATCAAAACTATGAAATAACACATATGGAATCATGTAGTAACCAAAAAAGTGTTAAAAAAATCTAAATCTATTTTATATTTGAGATTCTTCAAATAGCCACCCTTTGCCTTGATGACAGCTTTGCACACTCTTGGCATTCTCTCATCCAGCTACACCTGGGAAGCTTTTCCAACAGTCTTGAAGAAGTTCCCACATATACTGAACACTTGTTTTTTACCTGCACTTTTTGGTTCAACTCATCACAAACCATCTGAATTTAGTTGAGGTCGGGGGATTGTGGAGGCCATGTCATCTGATGCAGCACTCCATCACTCTCCTTCATGGTAAAATAGCCCTTACACAGCCTGGAGGTGTGTTGGGTCATTGTCCTGTTGAAAAACAAATGATAGTCTCACTAAACCTGAACCAGATGTGTTCCTTGAATTCTAAATAAATCACTGACAGTGTCACAGGCAAAGCACCATCACACCTCCTCCTCCATGCTTCATGGTGGGAACCACACATGCAGAGATCATCCATTCACCTACTCTGCATCTCACAAAGACACAGAGGTTGGAACCAAAAATCTCACATTTGGACACCAGACCATAGGACAAATTTCCATCGGTCTAATGTCCATTGCTCATGTTTCTTGGCCCACGCAGGTCTCTTCTTCTTATCCTTTAGTAGTGGTTTCTTTGCAGCAATTTGACCATGAAGGCCTGATTCACGCAGTCTCATTTGAACAGTTGATGTTGAGATGTGTCTGTTATTTTAACTCTGTGAAGCATTTATTTGGGCTGCAACTGGCTGGTAACTCTAATGAACTTTTCCTCTGCAGCAGAGGTAACTCTGTGTATTCCATTCCTGTGACAGTCCTCCTGAGAGCCAGTTTCATCATAGTGTTTGATGGTTTTTGCGACTGCACTGGAAGAAACTTTCAAAGTTCTTGAAATTTTCCATATTGACTGACCTTCATGTCTTAAAGTAATGATGGACTGCTATTTCTCTTTGCTTATTTGAGCTGTTCTTGCCATAATATGGACTTGGTCTTTTACCAAATAGGGCTATCTTCTGTATACCCCCTACCTTGTAACAACACAGCTGATTGTCTCAAACGCATTAAGAAGGAAAGAGATTCCACAAATTAACTTTTAAAAAGGCACACATGTTAATTAAAATACATTCCGTGTGATTACCTCATGAAGCTGGTTGACAGACTGCCAAGAGTGTGCAAAGCTGTCATCAAGGCAAAGGGTGGCTAATTGAAGAATCTCAAAAATCTCAAAAAGAATCTCAAAAACAAAAAAAATTGTTTAACACTTTTTTAGTTACTACGTGATTCCATATGTGCAATTTCATAGTTGAATTCTTCACAAGTATTTTACATGTAGAAAATAGTAAAAAAATAAATAAAAACCCTTGAATGAGTAGGTGTTCTAAATCTTTTGACAGGTACAATTGTAGACTTTTTTTTATTTCTTCAAGAGCTGTTACACTAAAAGGGCATTTTCATAATTTTCACAATTTCTATGTTATTTCGACCTCTTAGTGTGGAAACTGCACTGTTTCTTTTAAGTCAAGACATTTTCCATGTTGTTTTCACAATGTGTCAGATATAGAATGTACCTGTATGTCAACTGCTTTTCACCACACATGACATGACATACAATATTGCCATTGACAGTTTAGTTTATTGTATTGCTTTTATAAAATGTAACTTCTATTCTGTAATGTCTTCTATTTTATCTCCTTGAGTTTCTTATAATGTTATAATAATTTCAGACAATTTAGTATCTATTTATATTATCTGCGTGTAATGTTGAACATGTGGTAATGCGTCATCATAGAACTGTATGTCGTCTCTCAGAGACCTCATGAAGAGACAACCAATGGAAGTCTCATCCAGTTTTTATGCCCAGACAAATGTTATCCTTGACATACAATGCTTTTGGATAGAGTGCATCTCTATGGAGTGACAATAAGCAATGTTGTGACCATCACAGAGGTTATAGGCTGAACATTCTTAGCTTTAGCAGCCTGTGTAACAGTCTGATCTCAAAGACTAGATGTAACCAGGTAAACACAAACGTCTAGCGTGTTTAGAATCTCATCACGGATAACTTTAGAATTTTTACTAATTAGCAACTACTTACTACTTTTTAGCTACTTTGCAACTACTAGCATGTTAGCTAACCCTTCCCCTGATCATAACCTTAACCCATTAACCTAATTCCTAAACTTAACCCTAATCTTAACCCCGACCTATAGCCAAGGTAACATTATCCTCCAAGCTAACGTTCGCGTTAACAACCTAGCCACCTACTGTAGCAAACGTTAGCAACAACAATTTAGAATTGGTAACGTATCATAACGTATTGCAAATTCTTAATATTGTACGAATTATCATTTGTAACATATCATACACATTTTAATTTGGACTCTATCCTATGAAATGGATGATGGACATCTACAAATGTACCTTATGAAATGTAACAAAGCATACTGAATGGAGGGAGACAGATTTATATTTACTATGTTATGTCTACCGCTGAGTCCAGGTTGTGAGTAAACACCCTCACACCGAAATGACTCACTGTCTCTCAGTCTGACCAGGATGACTCAAAGGCTTAGGGCTGGTTCCTCACTTAGACCTCAACCCTCAAGCTATACTTTATGCATTCAACCAAGGTTTCAGGTGGACTTCATAAAATGCAACACAATTCCTTCAGTGTCCTCCCATACTCTGTGAATATGATTTGAATCTTGAATGATCATTATGCTCAAGACTTTGGGCATTACACCATAGCTTTGAAGGCTAGAGTAAGAGCCAATCAAGGGTATCATTACAGTACCTGGTATTGATGATGCCTTTTAATAATACGTTATGGCTAACCTAGGAAGTTGCCCAAAATACCATGTCGAGAAACATTTGTGCATTGGCGGAGTTGAGTGGGACATGCACACGACACTGAACCCGGTGAGGTTTTAGTAGAGGATCATAGGACTACAAAAGGTTATGGGTAATGAGAGCCAGGTCTGTCAGGTGACTGTGTAAGCTTGTCTGTCTTTCTTCAGGCCCCGCTACATCAGTTACTTACCTTGACAGCTGACATGTTGCAAATGTTAATACGAGGAGTCATGTAAAAGAGATTATGAAAAGATGAATGTAAAATGTAATGTCAAGTAGACTTTCTTGTAGAAAACAGGTTCAGGACATGTTCAGGGAAAACAGGAATAAATGTGTCCTCACAAAGAGCTGGTTAGCATGCGGAGGACAGAAAAATTAGTTCTACATCTGTGATCCTCCCAATAGAATTACTGACCTTATATAAGACAGAAATGTCATGAATGCATTTGTTCTCTGTCTCACACTTATATTACTGGTTTTATGGCTTATAGCCAACACTAATTATAGCTATCACTTCTAACATCCCTTTTTGTGACCCAGATAACAGCTTAGTAAATGTAGTGTCCAAATCTAAAATAATATTAACCTTTCACGAGCCTCTACCCCGGGTCCGGGATCACCCCCCACCCCCCCCACACACTGATTAGCATAGCTAGCATAGCTTCACAAGTAGATAGTAGCATCTAAATATCATTAAATTTCCCAAGTTCTTTCCCAAGAACTTTCCCAAGTTCTCTCACGTCACCCCGCTCCTCCGCTCTCTCCACTGGCTTCCAGTTGAAGCTCGCATCCGCTACAAGACCATGGTGCTTGCCTACGGAGCTGTGAGGGGAACGGCACCTCCGTACCTTCAGGCTCTGATCAGGCCCTACACCCAAACAAGGGCACTGCGTTCATCCACCTCTGGCCTGCTCGCCTCCCTACCTCTGAGGAAGTACAGTTCCCGCTCAGCCCAGTCAAAACTGTTCGCTGCTCTGGCACCCCAATGGTGGAACAAACTCCCTCACGACGCCAGGTCAGCGGAGTCAATCACCACCTTCCGGAGACACCTGAAACCCCACCTCTTTAAGGAATACCTAGGATAGGATAAAGTAATCCTTCTAACCCCCCCCCCCCCCCCCTTAAAAGAGTTAGATGCACTATTGTAAAGTGGTTGTTCCACTGGATATCATAAGGTGAATGCACCAATTTGTAAGTCGCTCTGGATAAGAGCGTCTGCTAAATGACTTAAATGTAAATGTAAATTAAATCACAAGTCCAAGACACCAGATGAAAGATACAGATCTTGTGAATAAAGCCACCATTTCAGATTTTTAAAATGTTTTACAGGGAAGACACAATATGTAAATCTATTAGCTAAACACGTTAGCAAAATACACAATTTCTTTGTCCACCATTTTTTCTCTCCACCAGTAGCTATCACCAATTCGGCTAAACTAAGATATTGATAGCCAATAACCAATAAAAAACCTCATCAGATGACAGTCTGATAACATATTTATGGTATAGGATAGGTTTTGTTAGAGAAAAGTGCATATTTCAGGTAGAAATCACAGTTTACAATTGCACCGACCATCACAACTCGACTAGAATTACTATAGAGAGCAACGTGTATGACCAATTTACTCATCATAAAACATTTCATAAGAATAGACAAAGCATAGCAATGGAAAGACCCAGATCTTGTGATTTCAGACAATATTTCAGATTTTCTAAGCGTTTTACAGCGAAAACACAATAAATCGATAAGTTAGCATACCACATGTGCAAACGTTACCAGAGCATCGATTCAAGCCAAAGAGAGCTATAACGTAATCATCGCCAAAATATATTAATTTTTTCACTAACCTTCTCAGAATTCTTCCGATGACACTCCTGTAACATCATTTTACAACATACATATAGAGTTTGTTCGAAAATGTGCATATTTAGCCATACAAAACCGTGGTTATACAATGAAAATACTAGCAAATCAAGCCTCAAAATGTTGGACATCATCTTTCAGAGTAATCTAGTTTAATCGAAAGCTAATCATATACTTGACTAAAAAATACAGGGTTGACAGGAATCGAAAGACAAATTAGTTCTTAATGCAACCGCTGATTTACATTTCTAAAATTATCCTTACTGTGCAATACAGGGTTCGCCAAGTGAAGCGATAACAAACAAAATGGCGGATTATGCGTTTAAAATATTTCGACAGAACAACGATTTATCATATTAAATATTTCTTACTATGAGGTGATTTTCCATCAGATTCTTGGGCAATGTATCCTTTCTTGGGTCTAATCTTCTTTTGGTCGATAGATGTCCTCTGTCCTTCGAAATGTCCACTAACATCGACCGAGACCCCGAAACGTGACCAAAGCTTCAAAGTGCACGACAAAGAAATTCCTCAAAATCGCACTAAACGGATATAAATTGCTATAAAACGGTTCAAATTAACTACATTATGATGTTTTTAACAACTATGTTTTTAACAACAACTAACTAAAGGACGGTACTTCCACGTCTTCTTGTTTTATAGTGGCTCTGATTGTGCAATCGACTCCATTCAAAGCGTGATGACGTACTGACACCCAGAGGAAGACGTAGGCAGTGTCGGTTTCTCCATAGCATTTACAGGCACCTTAAAACCGACCCCAGATCAGGGGTCAAAATTTCTGAAATCTGACTCCCTGTCAGGAAAAGTGCTGTAGAAGTAGTTCTGTACCACTCAGAGACAAAATTCCAACGGCTATAGAAACTAGAAAGTGTTTTCTATCCAATAATAACAATAATATGCATATTGTACGATCAAGAATTGAGCACGAGGCAGTTTAATTTGGAGACCAAAAAATGCTAATGCGGAACAGCACCCCCTATAGTTGCAAGAAGTTTAACACACGGTGTAAAAGTTATACATGTCATATGATTGAATAAGAAATATGTTTTTAGAGGAGGGCTGCCCAATGTAATTTGAGTCAGGTATTGAAGGAGTGGAAAGTATCAGGTGCTATTTTATGTCGTCCTTTCTCGGCATTGAATTATTCACATCCAATGGTCCGCTCCCAAACACATCCTCACACCTTTGACAGTCAGCACCCATCTCTTGCATGGAACATCTGATAATTGTATTTGCTTTAATTCTTTTCACATCACATTGTCAGTTTGACTGACACGTGGCAGAATATTTCAGGGTCGGTCTCCCTCCACGTGATGCTGTCAAAGCCTGACTGGAATCCACTCTGTCTCCTGGAGAATTCTCCCAGGTGGTTTGGACTGTCTGCCTGTCTTGAAAGTGCTCTGCGTCTGTAGAGGAGTCCTCCCGGACCTCCTGCCTGCCGTCTGAGGATTTACACCATTTCATCAAAAAAATTGAAATGTCATGGCTCAATACGTCTCCCACAGTTGGAATCTAGGGCAATGGCTTATTTATTTCATTTCCTGTAAACTCTTTGTTTTCATTATTATTTTGTCATTGTTGTTTTTTTTCTCCCATTTTTCTCATGCAGAATTGCATGTCTGTCAACAGGTCTGTGCTGATAGGGATGAGCAGTTCCACAGTGAAATAGGATGAGACCCAAGGTCATGTGCAAAGGGAGATGGGGTTGGGAGGGTGGGTGGAGGAGGAGGATTGCAAAGACCATTGGGGAATTGGATTAGTGAGAAAGCAAGGCATTGGCTAAAGTTTTGACTTGGATTTTGCTTTGAAAGAGGTTATGTTTAGAGGGAGGAGCATTTACTTTAAAGGAATATCCATGTATGTTCTGTGTGGCATTGAGAGCATTCAACTATTGAATGTATGCATTCACATGCATATAATATACCAAGGCCTAGTTGCTCTTGGTGACTTTGACATTTCTGACTGGCAGCCTTAATTAAAGGCAATTCACATTTGTTGATAGCATGTTTTTCACATGCCAAGTGTGGCAACGAATGCGTTAAAATATTGACTGTATGCATTCAAATAAACATTCAAAATAACACCCTTTCCATGCCAATAACATGTTTTTCACATGCCAGGTATGCACGTGTGTCCTTTCTGAAAGCGTTTGAGGGATTGGCACCACACAATGCACTGTGACAAAGCCAGTTCTACAGTTACAATGATTTTGGAAATCCACATAAATATTATCTTTAAGAGGTTTTTTAATGGTCAATGTGTCATCATGTTGTTGCTATTGGTGAGGTTGTTGAATTATATATAAGGTTGCTGCCCTTGAAATGCTCTTCCGTCTTGCTTCAATCCACAGAACATGGACATCAGAGTGAACGAGGATGGTTGATTTGGATTTGAATTTAAACGCAACATTACATTGTACCCCGTCTATCTTGTGACTTTCCCACCCCTCCTTAGTTTGACCCCAAGTGAAGTTTTTCAAACGAGGTCAAGGTAAATTCACAAGGAAAGGAGATAATGTTAAGGAGGATGGTAGTTTTGATGCTGCTGGGCCATGCAGACTTCACTAATGACATATATTTATGGAGGGGGACATTAAGGAGCCACTGTTTGGAGACTAAACCAGACTCACGTCCACTTTAGTTTTTAAAGAACCTCCTAAACCGTACTGTGCTTGAATGTCCTCTCCTGCTAATCTGAGGCCTGTAATTAATTCTTAGATTATAAATGACTTCCTACTGCTTTTCACGTACATTCATCCACAGGAACCTCTTGATGGATACGTCTCCATTAGTCAGTGCACCCAAGGGATTGTTGAGAACGGTTAGCTGTGTGCTACATGTAGAACTTCTAATGATTTTCTCTATTTGTGTAGGTACTTTATTGACCGCCACACCGATCTGGAGAGGCAGTTCAATGTTAACGTAGACGATGGGAAGATAACGTTGGCCAAACCGCTGGACCGAGAGACAGATATGTGGCACAACATCACAGTAACAGCCACTGAAATCAGTAAGTAACATTTCCAATAGAAATTGTTACGCTGTATGTGGTCTACTACATAATTAACTAAATGCAATTTCCTTTTTATATCAACGCAATGATGAAGGACGAGTGTAAACTCAGGGGGAAGACAGCTGCTGGTGAACATTCAGATCTGTTTACTAACACAGTTTGAACAACTTCCTTCTTGCCTCCAACAAAGGAGTGACCGGCCTTCATAATCCTCTATAAAATAGTCCTGCACTTGTAACCTATCTCATGTTAATGACCATAGGGTGTGGTACAGCTCAGTAGTCAATTTGTGGAAGTGCAAGTACAAATAAACAGTTGTAAACACAAACACCAACGTTGTTTGCACCGAAGCCAGCATCCATTACAGATACAGGAACATCTGTGATCCAGGAAACTGACTGACTATACAACATCTTCGAGGTAGAACCACAAATAACTCAAACCATATGTAAAGCTTTATATGCATACAGATTGTTTCAGGGGGGACTGTATGTTGTTATGAAATGTAGTGCACACCTTGAAGCTATTGAATGAGAAATGTAAAATGCTTGTAACTTGCTCTCCCTCGCCTTTCTTAATCAAAGGGAAACACTAATTGTCACAATAAAAAATATGAAAATATCCCGTTTTTTATATCAAAGTTATGCTATAGAGCATACATTCATGGCATGTTATTGTAAATGCAATGTGTCTCTGTTGATATTCATGCTAGTTTTGTCATGTCTGGTGTTAGACATTTCACTGTGCCTTTCATGACTTATGCTAAAGTGACTGTGACTCAAGACAGCAGCATCAATGAAAACACTTAATCGAAATTTACCAAAATAAATATGTCTGTTTACTATTCTTTGTGGATTGGAGGCAAGCAGGAATCCTCTCTGGCGTGAAGAGGGAAGAAATGTGTTCCCAGTCCAATTCCATTGCCATTTGCCACCCAAACGGTGTGTCGCGTTCTGCTGCTCTCACCAGTTGACATCTGACTAATCAGATTGCAATGCTTGCTGCGGTGGAGTGAAAGTCACTTTAACAGAGCACAAGGAAAATGTGGACACTTCTCTTTTTCCCACTCTGTCCATCTATCACCTTCTAGCAAACTGTCTATTTTAGTTCCTCTCTGTTTCCCACTCTTTCTCTCCTCTCTTATGCTCACCTCTGGGCATTTTGTCCTGAAGCATTCTTAAGTGTAAAATCCTCCACTTGCTGCAGTGTTATGTGAGTGAGCTAAGGGGTGCTTATATCACAAACTTGTATGACAACCATATATCAGAACCATTTTCTGTTTTCTATGTGACAACATGCATCATGCACATCATTGTTTTGAACGTTAGCTATGTGTATGGTCTCACAAACATACAAAAAGAGGAACGGTGTCAACAGCCAGAGCGACATCTATTGCTCTATGGAACAAATTATTAGCTACAAGTTAGTGGTTGCAACACTTATTAAATACAATCATTTATTTCAAAAGGGACGGTCAATTATGGGCGATGAATAATCCCAATAAAAATCGAATCTAATTAAATTGCCCTTTATTATCTTTTTAGGCTTCTGCTGCCGTTGATTCATTAATATACATGTTTTAACCCTCATGCATAAAACATGAGCGTGTTCAGGCGATTTCAAAAGCACTTTGAATGTGATTTTTTTCTCTCTCACCACTTCTGTTTTGCATTCTTGATATTAGCTAAAACTCAGATTGATGTGGCTTCTCATCTGTCTTTCTATCAGCCTAGGGATTTTTTTTTTTTTTATCTGGGTCATGGAATTTACCTGGGATTTAATTTCCCGCTGTATAGTATCCAATGTTATTGTATTCATTGTCTGTTGTTGGGTTTTGTTTATCAGGAAACCACAGCCAGATATCACGGGCTATCGTGGCCATCCGAGTGCTGGACATAAATGACAACGCCCCAGAGTTTGCGACGGAATACGAGGCTTTCCTCTGTGAAAATGGCAAACCTGGCCAGGTAGGGGGCATTCATCAAGGCTGCCATTGTCGTCTCCCCCTGCATCTCCTCCGTAATGATCAGCCATGGTGAATTATAGCCTATTTATTTCGCTGGGAAAGTACAGAGGCAGGAGTGTGGCCTTTCTCTGAGACACTCCTCCCCTGACACAACACATAGAGACTGAGGGAAAATGAGAGCAGTCAGAACTGATCAGAGTGAATCATAATTCAGAGTTGTCTTTCATGTCCTCCTCCAGATGGCACAATGGATCTCTTGCCAAAATTCTGGACAAGTGCTTTGCATTCTCCTTCACATCAATCCTATTCATTCAGACGACTACAATAAAATAAAATAAAGACCAATGACCGAGATAGCTGAATTCTCATTTCTAATCAATCACAGACATACAGCTTGATAAGAACTATGATGGCAGGTAAATAGATGAACCCAGAAACCAAAAGTGTGCCAGGTGAGACAGCGCCACATTGATAACAATCTCAAATTCCTGGAATGAATGGAGGATATTTTTCATTTTCTCTGAGCCAATGTCACGGTCAGGCTTTTTGTGATGGCAAAAAAAAAGTAATGGATGACCTATCTCTCTAATGGTATTGGGCTCCTCTCTTTCTGTCTTTGTTTCCACAGGTGATACAGACGGTCAGTGCTGTCGACAAGGATGACCCAATACAGGGACACTACTTTGAATACCGCCTCATCCCAGAGATGTTAAACAATCCTAATTTCACGATAAAAAACAATGGAGGTAAAGACAGAACATGTGACAGAGAATGACGAAAAATGTATTCTATCCTGCGGCATATTAGTCCAATTGAAGATTAAATCTGGTTGGATTACCGTACCCAGTGGTTAGCAGATGCGCAATAGCCTGGTCATCAGCTACTCTTTACTCCCCAGTGCATTTTGAAAGAAAGTAAATTAGTTGAATCCAAATCGTCTGCGGGTAGTCTTGCAGCTCATTGTAGGGTGACTTCCTGAAAGCTGTTGCTGCATGGCAGATGGCACTACATTTGTTTGGTAAATACGGTGATTGGTTTAGCAGGCTTTCTGTTCTCCCCCCCCCCTGCTCTTTTCCATTACTCTCACTGAAGAGCCCACGCTGTTGCGTAATGTTTTCAAAGAGCTTCGGGCGAAGAATCTTCATCTGGTTCTGTCCGACTGTTTTGATGCGAAGGCTGCAGGCAAGAGGAACTGCTGTGTCTAGTTGTTAGTGAAAGGAAAATATAGAATAAGGACATTAAATGCACCAGCCTCTTTATCTAAATGGAAACCTGCCACCATGGAAACAGGTGTATTAAGAGACAAATAGGAAAAGTTGCTGAATCTAGAGGAATTTATAAAGAAGAAACCACAGGCAACATTGAAGCAACATTTTCACATGTAGACATCATTAAGATAATAATTTGACTGCTACAAACTAATACACATATATACTTATCCATAACAATAGTCAGCAAAAATTTGATAGTGTAAGAAATCACTCTTCTTGTTAATGTCTTGTCGTGTCTTTGGCTATGCCGGATTAAGTGATATGACATGCTATTCTATAAAATCCTTTCTCTGTAATTAATATTACCTGATTGAGCTAATCATGTAAATGTAATTAACTAGAAAGTCAGGGCACCACAAAATAATATTTATAGAGCAGTTATCTTCTGAATAAACTCTTAAAGACCTAGTAATATTTTACATCAATAGCAGTCAATATTAATCGTCACCTTATTTCAGTCTCATCTGAAAGTTCTTCACGAACCCTGGCTAACAAGTTGAATCAGCAATACAAAATTGGGTTTAATTATTTATTTACTAAATGCCTAACCAATCACACAGAATTACAAATTACGTCATAAAGAAAAACGTCCCTAGCGGACGGAGCAGATATGACAGCTGGTTACGCAAAGGAAAGTGGATTGGGTTTGAGTGAAAGAGCGGGAAGACTGAGGAACAAAGGGAGAAGCTGTGCTATCGTAAATACAATATCCTATGCATTCTAAATTACCGGCCATTTGGAAAAGGCAAATGCAATAAATATTTACTCTGAGCTGCGTTTCAATAGGTTGGTGGTAGATGGATGGCCGTGTTGCCCAACATAGTTCTTTGTCCTTTGAAAAGTGTATCTGGTGGTGAACGGGATACGCTGTAGTGTCGTCGTTGTGTGGTAGACGGGATACTCTGTCTGTCCTCTCCTAGCCCACGTTTACAGCGGCCGCTGCTAACTCAACAGCTAGGAGGTATCACTTCTGTAGCGAATAAGAGTTCATAGTTCATACCATTCGCAAGCAAAGCTCACGCTGAGGTTGGCTTCGTTCTGTAGTTATTATCTGAATCCTTCTGACATTGGACCGTCATCCTAATGTACCCGGAACAGGAGGTTACATTTTCGTCAAGGGCTTATATAGTGGAGGGAGAAGGGTGTGTTTCATAGTTTATAACCCATGTCTCTTCACAGGGGCGGGCCACTGATTGAGCAGAGCCCTAACCTTATGAAAACCCAAATCTCTCATTTGGAAGCTAAAATTACATTTAATCTTTTCACAAATAATGGCATATTTAAACATTTGAATTGCACAACAATTCCATGTAAATCTGATAACTATAATGTGTAGACTTTCCCAGATACAATTTAGGTCGTCCTGTCATCAATCATAATGTCTCAGATGACAACCGAACTGACATCATATTAATTAAGTACCAACGCATATTTTCAACTAGTTCTATTACCGAAATATAGTTCATTTCCATCCACTTGTTTGATGTTCCCAGACTCTCTATGTTTAACAAAGGCTATTCAAGAGTCCCTTTGTAGAGTCAAGAGAGAGGAAAGGGAGAAAGGTATTTATGGGGGGGTCATAAACCTTACCCACAGGCCAACGTCATGACAGTCTACATTCAAAAGTTTTACTTAAACCCTAAATGGTTCTCAAGTAGATTACTAAGAAAAGCTCATCCATTGTTTAAAAATTGCTTTTATGCAGAATGCCATGTCTCATTTTCGATTAACTGAAAATGATACTTTTTTCCAAAGTATCTCTCTTTTTCAAACAAGCATTACAGAGCTGGCTACAATTTCAATTTCCTCCCCCTGAAAAGATAGAACAAATATTACAACAAAAATTATGGCTGAACTCAAATGTGCTGGTTGATAAAATACCTGTATTTATGGGAAAAGAAAGATGTTTGAAAAGGGTATTTTGTTCTTAAATGATTTTGTAAATTGGAATGGTAGAGTTATGTTCTTCATGGAGTTATCATAATTGGATGGGAAGGTCTGCTCAATGCAAGAGTACAACCAATTGATTACAGCATTACCCCAAAAATGGAGGAGGCAGTTGGCAGCGGGAGGAGGTAGGGAACTGGTCTGTCTGCCCAATATAAAGGATCCAAACTGGTGGATGAATAAAAATAGCATAAATAGGAAAGTATACCAGTTTCATTTGAGGACCAGGATGTTGACAACTGTGCCAAACAGATTGCACAATAGTTAGGAAGAGATTTTTGATGTACCGATTCCATGGTACAGGGTGTATGAGTTGATATACTGTATAAAACAATGCAAGATTCAAGACTTCTTGCTTTTCAGCTAAAATTATTATATAGAATTCTTGCCACCAACAAAATGTTGAATATTTGTGGCATAAAATCATCGAAGCTCTGCAGATTTTGTTGTGAGGATACAGAATCAATAGACCATTTATTTTGATATAGCCCTCAGGTAGACTGTTTCTGGTCTCAGGAATGGCTGAAAATGCATAGCATTGATCTAAAATTGACCCTAGAAATAGTACTGTTAGGAGATCTGGAGAGACCGGGTCAGTCAATTACTAATATACTAATACTCTTAGTAAAAGTATTTATCTTCAACTCGCAATCTGTGGATTCTGTTCGATTAGATAGATTGAAATTGCACGTTAAACATCACAGCATAGTTGAAAGGTATGTGTTGCGTAGAAACCCAAAGTGGGTGGCCAGCAGAGATAGATGGGATGGGCTGAGAGAAGCTGAGGGTTGGGATGTAGAATTGGAGACAAGTGGGAGTGAAGTTGCTGTGCTGGAGATAGAATGATGGTCAAAGATAAAAGTAAAAAGAAAAAGTTTTAAAAAACATAATAAAAAGTATGTTTGAATGACACTGAGGGGCAGTGTTTTTACAACTAATGCCGGATTGCCTGAGGCTGATGCCATGCAGGTGTTTGTACACATGCATATACACACACTCTCATTCAAATAAACGCATACAAGAACACACACATACATGTAATAGTGCCAGACATGCACGCAAACATATACAGTTGGCATTGCTGTTATGATTTTAGTTGTCCTTGATGTCCTTTGTTTTGGAATGTTTTTGTTAAAACTCTGTTTGCTGTTTTCTTCTGTCTTTTTCGTTTTCTCTTTAGTTCTCTTGGTTGTTGGTGCATTGGGGGGTTCTTGGGGGAGGGGAATGGAATAAAAAAAAATAATGTTTTTTTCTTCTTGGGGGGACTGTGGGAGGGGTCTCGAATGGTTGAGGGACAGCTATTGGGGAACTGTGGGGGGATCTCGGAGGGTTCGGGTTCACGTTTTTTGGCCTAGTGGGATCTGTCAACGTGCCCTTGAGCAGGGCATTGACCCTGGATGCTTCTGTGTGTCGCTCTGAATGGGAGTCTGTTGGATGACTGGTATGATGTAGTTGTTGAGCGGCTTCACTGCAAGTATATTGTATGTTTCGGATATTCAATAAAATAAATAAATAAATACAAAATAAATAAATAAATTAAAAAAATATTTATACAATTCTACATCTAGCTGTTGTGAAGTGTCAGTATTCTACATGAGAGAAATATAGGCACAGGACTTGTATGTCTATTTCCACCTGCACAGAGCAGGCAAAGCCACTCCAGTGAAGAGTAGCAGACCCTTTGAACTTGTGTGCTGGTTTGTTTGTGACGATGACTCTAATTGCAGTGAATGTGCTGTGGAGAGGATATGTGCTGTGGAGAGGATAGGGTTAGCCAGGGCCAGGGAACAGGGTCAGCCAGCTAGGATATCCTACTGCACACAAGCTGTTTAGGCTTTAACCCAATACCTCAGAGAAACGTTTAGGTATCTATTGTGATAAATGGGATACTGCTGTGCACTTAAGATTGACACGATAGGAACCAGCATTTTACCAGGCGCTCTTATCTTAAGCAACTTACAGTAGTGGTCTCACGTGGGAATCGAACCCACAATCCTGCCGTTGCAAGTGCCATGCTCTACCAACAGAGACATACACTGATTGTACAAAACAGGTGAATCCAGGTGAAAGCTATGATCCCTTATTGATGTCACCTGTTAAATCCACTTCAATCAGTGTAGATGAAGGGGAGGAGACAGGTTAAAGAAGGATTTTTTAAAGTCTTGAGACAATTGAGACATGGATTGCGTATGTGTGCTATTCAGAGGGTGAATGGGCAAGACAAAAGATTGAAGTGAACCCTACTCACAAGGCAGGCAATACGCTTGACCTCATCTTTACTAGATGCTGTTCTTCCACTAATCTCATTGCAACTCCCCTCCAAGTCTCCGACCACTACCTTGTATCCTTTTCCCTCTCGCTCTCATCTAACACTTCCCACACTGCCCCTACTCGGATGGTATCGCGCCGTCCCAACCTTCGCTCTCTCTCCCCCGCTACTCTCTCCTCTTCCATCCTATCATCTCTTCCCTCTGCTCAAACCTTCTCCAACCTATCTCCTGATTCTGCCTCCTCAACCCTCCTCTCCTCCCTTTCTGCATCCTTTGACTCTCTATGTCCCCTATCCTCCAGGCCGGCTCGGTCCTCCCCTCCTGCTCCGTGGCTCGACGACTCATTGCGAGCTCACAGAACAGGGCTCCGGGCAGCCGAGCGGAAATGGAGGAAAACTCGCCTCCCTGCGGACCTGGCATCCTTTCACTCCCTCCTCTCTACATTCTCCTCTTCTGTCTCTGCTGCTAAAGCCAATTTCTACCACTCTAAATTCCAAGCATCTGCCTCTAACCCTAGGAAGCTCTTTGCCACCTTCTCCTCCCTCCTGAATCCTCCTCCCCCTCCTCCCCCCTCCTCCCTCTCTGCTGATGACTTCGTCAACCATTTTGAAAAGAAGGTCGACGACATCCGATCCTCGTTTGCTAAGTCAAACGACACCGCTGGTTCTGCTCACACTGCCCTACCCTGTGCTTTGACCTCTTTCTCCCCTCTCTCTCCAGATGAAATCTCGCGTCTTGTGACGGCCGGCCGCCCAACAACCTGCCCGCTTGACCCTATCCCCTCCTCTCTTCTCCAGACCATTTCCGGAGACCTTCTCCCTTACCTCACCTCGCTCATCAACTCATCCTTGACCGCTGGCTACGTCCCTTCCGTCTTCAAGAGAGCGAGAGTTGCACCCCTTCTGAAAAAACCTACACTCGATCCCTCCGATGTCAACAACTACAGACCAGTATCCCTTCTTTCTTTTCTCTCCAAAACTCTTGAACGTGCCGTCCTTGGCCAGCTCTCCTGCTATCTCTCTCAGAATGACCTTATTGATCCAAATCAGTCAGGTTTCAAGACTAGTCATTCAACTGAGACTGCTCTTCTCTGTGTCACGGAGGCGCTCCGCACTGCTAAAGCTAACTCTCTCTCCTCTGCTCTCATCCTTCTAGACCTATCGGCTGCCTTTGATACTGTGAACCATCAGATCCTCCTCTCCACCCTCTCCGAGCTGGGCATCTCCGGCGCGGCCCACGCTTGGATTGTGTCCTACCTGACAGGTCGCTCCTACCAGGTGGCGTGGCGAGAATCTGTCTCCGCACCACGTGCTCTCACCACTGGTGTCCCCCAGGGCTCTGTTCTAGGCCCTCTCCTATTCTCGCTATACACCAAGTCACTTGGCTCTGTCATATCCTCACATGGTCTCTCCTATCATTGCTATGCAGACGACACACAATTAATCTTCTCCTTTCCCCCCTCTGATAACCAGGTGGTGAATCGCATCTCTGCATGTCTGGCAGACATATCAGTGTGGATGACGGATCACCACCTCAAGCTGAACCTCGGCAAGACGGAGCTGCTCTTCCTCCCGGGGAAGGACTGCCCGTTCCATGATCTCGCCATCACGGTTGACAACTCCATTGTGTCCTCCTCCCAGAGTGCTAAGAACCTTGGCGTGATCCTGGACAACACCCTGTCGTTCTCAACTAACATCAAGGCGGTGACCCGTTCCTGTAGGTTCATGCTCTACAACATTCGCAGAGTACGACCCTGCCTCACGCAGGAAGCGGCGCAGGTCCTAATCCAGGCACTTGTCATCTCCCGTCTGGATTACTGCAACTCGCTGTTGGCTGGGCTCCCTGCCTGTGCCATTAAACCCCTACAACTCATCCAGAACGCCGCAGCCCGTCTGGTGTTCAACTTTCCCAAGTTCTCTCACGTCACCCCGCTCCTCCGCTCTCTCCACTGGCTTCCAGTTGAAGCTCGCATCCGCTACAAGACCATGGTGCTTGCCTACGGAGCTGTGAGGGGAACGGCACCTCCGTACCTTCAGGCTCTGATCAGGCCCTACACCCAAACAAGGGCACTGCGTTCATCCACCTCTGGCCTGCTCGCCTCCCTACCTCTGAGGAAGTACAGTTCCCGCTCAGCCCAGTCAAAACTGTTCGCTGCTCTGGTACCCCAATGGTGGAACAAACTCCCTCACGACGCCAGGTCAGCGGAGTCAATCACCACCTTCCGGAGACACCTGAAACCCCACCTCTTTAAGGAATACCTAGGATAGGATAAAGTAATCCTTCTAACCCCCCCCCCCCCTTAAAAGAGTTAGATGCACTATTGTAAAGTGGTTGTTCCACTGGATATCATAAGGTGAATGCACCAATTTGTAAGTCGCTCTGGATAAGAGCGTCTGCTAAATGACTTAAATGTAAATGTAATGTAAATGTAAGTGTCTTTGAACGGGGTATGGTAGTGGGTACCAGATGTATCGGTTTGAGTGGGTCAATAAAGGAAAGGGAATGGGGAAGAGGGATACCTAGTCAGTTGTCCAACTGAATGAATTGTCACGTTTGAGTTTTTCATGCTCAACAGTTTCCCGTGTGTATCATGAATGGTCCACCACCCAAAGGACATCCAGCCAACACGACTGTAGGAAGCATCGGAGTCAACATGTGCCTTCAGGCTTTATTGCTAATGTTTCACGTCTCTCTGTCACGCATGCTCAGATAGAGGGTAGACAATTGAACTGCCCTCATGGAAAAAGCACATTCATTTCACATGTGAACACGTGAAGTGTTCCAAAAACACGTTTTCATGTGATCACGTGATCTCATGTGAAGTTAATGTGATAACATTCGGCCACATGTAAAGCTACATGTGATAATATGAAACTACACATGCTGAAATGTGATCACATGTAAAATGTGTTCCAAAAGCACGTTCTCACATGATTTCAAATGTGAAACTTCACGTGAAATCATTTTGCTTTTCTGTAAGGGCGAGACTATCAACAACATATTTTCCGTTACACAAACTTGAGTAGACTCTTACAGGAATAAAAGTGTTTGACAATATGTGGGTGAGTGGATATTATTAGCTAGATAATGAACACAGAGCTCACAGAAGTGTCATCAAAGAGCCCCTGGCACCTCTCGGAGTTGCCTTGTATCATCTTCTAAGTCAGTGTTGCACTCACGTCTCTTCATTTCCACATCTTAATATCGGTATGACAAAATAGGATTCAATCTCTTACAGAGTTCTGCTATTAGAATGTGGTGAGGAGGAAGGTGACAGAAAGCCATTAGCAGAGTATACACGTGAGACCACAAAACAAATGGCAGGCCAATGCAACTGCTGTTTTTCTAGTGTCAATTTGGAATTGCCCAAATTTAAAAATGTTACTGGATTGCAAAACATTTCGGTTTGTCACTACAAAAAAACATGCTCTTACTCAACGGAAGCTAATTTGCTAGATGTTTTTTTTTTTTTACAACTGTTTTCTCTCCCCACAGACAACTCCATCAGTGTTTTAGCCAAGCATGACACATTCCGGCGCCAGAAACAGGAGATGTATTTCCTGCCCATAATTGTGACTGACAATGGAAATCCTCCAATGAGCAGCACTAACACGTTGACCATCCGGGTGTGTGGATGCAGCAGGGAGGGAATAGTCCAGTCTTGCAACGTGGAGGCCTATGTCCTACCCATTGGCCTCAGCATGGGAGCTTTGATTGCCATTCTGGCCTGTATAATACTACTTTTAGGTAAGATAATACTGATACTTAATGCCATTTGTTTACATCTGAAAAATACAGACATGTAACATCGGTAAACTTCTACAAACATTGTCTTTGTGAGCACATGACTTTGACATGTCCTCTTGTTCGGCAGTTATAGTGGTGCTGTTTGTGACGCTCAGAAGACACAAAAACAAGCCACTTATCATCAAAGATGACGAAGATGTGAGGGAGAACATCATCCGCTATGACGATGAGGGGGGTGGAGAAGAAGACACTGAGGCCTTTGACATTGCCACACTGCAGAACCCTGATGGAATCAATGGCTACCTGCCCCGCAAGGATATCAAGCCAGATCTGCAGTTCATGCCAAGGCAGAGTGGTGGCCCTAACGGTGTGGACGTGGATGAGTTCATCAATGTCAGACTCCACGAGGCGGACAACGACCCCACAGCCCCTCCCTATGACTCCATTCAGATCTATGGCTATGAGGGCCGGGGCTCCATTGCTGGGTCTCTGAGCTCTCTCGAGACTGCGTCCTCAGACTCAGACCAGAACTATGACTACCTCAGAGAGTGGGGTCCGCGTTTCAGAAGACTTGGGGAGCTCTACTCAGTGGGTGAAAGTGATGAGACTTGACCTTTGATCAGCAGAGACCCTTTGATTTTGTCCACATACTTGTGTATTATGCTAGGGTTTGCCGGCTTTTAGAAACAGCTGTTTAAAAAAAGGGGGCCACCTTTCGTACTCTTAGATTGAAGTATAGCGTTCATCATCTATCACATCAAGCGCTTTGTATTGTTGAGCCAAACTTAACAATGTCTATATTAGGAGGTCTATGATTCTTGTGGAGTGTAACTTAGATTCCGTCGTGGAGTGTCTAGCAGTATTTTGGGTATTTGTCATTTGCTGTGACTGCCAGAAGCATAAAGATCTGGATTCTTGGTAGTTGCCTGATGAAAGAAGAGAGAGGGATTGTGTGATCTACAGCCTTCTTGAACAACGTGGAGATTCAACCACAGAACAATGGTACTACTGAGTGGCCCTCATCTCAGATCTCTACCCACCACCCAGCTAATCAAAGATAAAATAGGAAACTAAAAGAAAAAGCAATATTTGATCGACATTACAATGTTGAATGTATGTATGATTTGAGAAAAGCAAAATGAGAACCACTACAATATTGGCTTCAAAATTAATTTGTTTAGATATCATTTGATACCAGGTGGCCACATTTATAAACTGTCTGAGCCAGACGGCTTGCTTTATACAACTATTTGTATTTACACGCTCCAAGTGTGGTTTGCAAATATTATTAGCCTATAAAAGACTAAAGCGAAAGACAAAAAAAGAGAAATGTAGAAACTTTGAGGCCTTCTTTTTACAGAAGCAAGCATTAAATACAATTGTATTCACATGTTTTTTGAAAATGATCTTGTTGATTCCTCATTATCGTTGTATGATTTGTTTTTTATATATCTGTTCTTATTTGCGTTTGTTTCTGTGCTACAGGTTATAAGTGAGTGAGAGTTTAGAATGATCCCTTTTCTCAACTGTTCTTTCCACCGCTGAAGCTATTTCATCACAGCTGAACTTGTTGTTTGGATATTGCTGTTAATATAGTATACAGAGAACAGGAATTACTGTATAGTAAAAGATTGGATGGAAAGGGAACTTTTACACATACAATTAATGTATACTGTTTATCATTATTCTGTATACAGAGTTACCAGTGACCATTTAAGCACAATAGCTGGGATAATTTAATTGATGTGAATATTCGACCCCTCAATTGTATTTAGGAACCACTGGTAACAAAACCCATAAAAATAAAATACAGACTCTTGCATATTGTGCTACACTGTATGATATTATACAAAAAATACATGTACATAGAGTTACTGATAATGTCCTTAACTTTCATTGAGGTGGTAGGTTTTGTCTATGCACGTTAGCTCTTGCACATGAGAATCTAAAATGGCACTACAGCTGCGTGCATACTCAATTTGTACTGATACAGTATATGGCAGTTCTCAGTAGACTTAATAATATATATGAAATAGTCTTACATGCAGATCATATTTTCTACTGTGCTTTAACGCTTATAAATGTGTATGTTTAATTATTTACTCCCTGTAATGTAATCTAAGATACCCTGTATTGTTTCCTACTTTGTGAAATATATTTTTATAAATATTGCTGAATGAGTTTGAGTTTCTTCAGCAGCTAAGATGGTTGGAATAA
This sequence comes from Salvelinus alpinus, assembly GCF_045679555.1. NCBI lineage: Eukaryota > Metazoa > Chordata > Actinopteri > Salmoniformes > Salmonidae > Salvelinus > Salvelinus alpinus. The sequence continues at coordinate 10,516,047 of NC_092118.1, forward strand.
GAGAGTTTTGTACAGTTCCTACTTGAATTATCTATGTCCGTCATTGTGCATCAGGAAGTACCAATATCAATATATCAATATGTCAACATATCTTATAATTAGGAAGAATTGATTTGGCAGTTGATGCACTGACTGGTTTTAAAACCTACAGTCAGACCCGAAATTATTGGCACCCTTGGTATCTTGTTCAAACAAGTTAGTATCTAATTTGAACGACTTAATTGTTATTGTCTAATTTGGCCTTGTTTTGTTATGCAGGGCCAGTTGTGTTTGTTCTTTGCTGCAACCATCCATTTACTGATGCCATCCACTGATATGACAGTTATTTGATAGGGCCTGTAAGTGGGGAAACAAGATCTCACGTGTTACCAATTTGACTTCAGATTCTGACGTTTATCGACTTTTCTACAAACGTTTTGGAGTTGCTCAGCATCATCTTTCATTAATTCTCAATGCTTAAGTTAAGGTTAACATTTTTGGATGGGGGGGGGGGGGGGACCTACACTGTTAAGTCTAGGCATTCATTTTGAATGGTAAGAGATAAGGTTTGGGATAGGGTTAAAACAAAAACATATCAAACAAGTGTCTTCCACTGGGATTGAACATGCGACCCTTGGAAGGATGAACTTAGTATCTCGAATGACTTAGTATCTCGTTTGAATGACTAAGTCATAAAAAAAATAACAATGTTGCTTTAGGGCTTCCATAGAAAAAGCTAAAAACATTGTATAAAATAAATAAAACATATACTGAGCTATATCGTATGCACATTTTTGGGGGAAAATTTGATTTTGTATTTTTGTATGTATTTTCTATACTAATACAGTTGCTCAGGGAAGGAGATTTTGTTTTACCTTTAAATACCTCACCTTGCGAGGATAATGGCACTGAGGTGTTTTCTAAAATGTTTAATGAGATTGGAGAACACATTGGAAGGGATCTTAGACCAGTCCTCTATACAGAATCTGTCCATATCCTTGAAATCCTTTGTCTGCGCTTATGGAATGGACAGCCACAGGTTTTTAATTGGGAGACTGAGATGGCCATTGCAAAATGTTGATTTTGTGGTCAATTAACCATTTCTTTGTGGATTTTGATGTGTGCTTAGGGTTATTGTCTTGCTGGAAGATTCACTCTTGGCCAAGTTTCCACCTCCTGGAGAGGCAACCAGGTTTTTGGCTAAAATGTCCTGGTACTGGGTAAAGTTCATGATGCCGTTGGCCTTAACAAGGGCCCCGGGAGCAGTGGAAGCAAAATAGCATCCAAGATCAATGATCCAAGATCAATGCGCCGAACAGGTGCTTGTAAGAAATGCTCACTTACAAACCCTTAACCAGCAATATTTTATGAAAAAATGTGGACACCAAAGAACTTGAAGCTCTCAATCTGTTCCACTAAAGCCCTGCCGTTGAGAATGGGGGCATGCTCAGTCCTCCTTTTCCTGTAGTTTCTTTGTCTTGATCACGCTGAGGGCGAGGTTGTTGTCTTGGCACCACACGACCAGGTCTCTGACCTCCTCCCTATAGGCTGTCTCATCATTCTCTGTGATCAGGCCTACCACTGTTGTATCATCGGCAAATTTGATGATGGTGTTAGAGTGGTGCCTGGCCATGCAGTCATGAGTGAACAGGGAGTACAGGAGGGGACTGAGAACGCACCACTGAGGGGCCCCAGTGTTGAGGATCAGCTTGGCGGATGTTTGTTCCCTACCCTCACCGACTGGGGGCGGCACGTCAGTAAGTCCAGGATCCAGTTGCAGAGGGAGGTGTTTAGTCCCAGGGTCCTTAGCTTAGTGATGAGCTTTGAGGGCACTATGGTGTTGAACGCTGAGCTGTAGTCAATGAACAGCATTGTCACATAGGTGTTCCTTTTGTCCAGGTGGGAAAGGGCAGTGTTGAGTGCAATAGAGATTGCATCATCTGTGGATCTGTTGGGGAGGTATGCAAATTGGAGTGGGTCTAGGGTTTCTGGGATAATGGTGTTGATATGAGCCGTGGCCAGCCTTTCAAAGCACTTCATGGCTACAGACATGAGTGCTACGGGTCGGTAGTCATTTAGACAGGTTACCTTAGTTTTCTTGGGCAGAGGGACAATGGTGGTCTGCTTGAAACATGTTGGTATTATAGATTCAGTCAGGGACAGGTTGAAAATGTCAGTGAAGACACTTGCCAGTTGGTCAGTGCATGCTCGGAGGACACGTCCTGGTAATCCTTCTGGCCCTGCAGCCTTTTGAATGTTGACGTGTTTAAAGGTCTTACTCACATCGGCTTCGGAGACCATAAATACCCAGTTGTCCGGAACAGCTGGTGCTCTCATGCATGTCTCAGTGCCTCGAAGCGTGCATAGAAGTAATTTAGCACGTCTGGTAGGTTTGTGTCACTGGGCAGCTCGTGGCTGTGCTTCCCTATGTAGCTGTAATAGTTTGCAAGCCCTGCCACATCCGACGATCGCCGATTCATTCTTAGTCCTGTATTGACGCTTTACCTGTTTGATGGTTCGTTGGAGGGCATAGCAGCTCTACCCTTTAGCTCAATGGGATATCGCCTGTAATCCATGGCTTCTAGTTGGGTTATGTAGGTACGGTCACTGAGGGCGACGTCATCGATGCACTTATTGATAAAGCCAGTGACTGATGTGGCGTACTCCTCAATGCCATCGGAAGAATCCCTGTACATATTCCAGTCTGTGCTAGCAAAACAGTCCTGTAGCTTAGAATCTGATTCATCTGACCACTTTCTTATTGATCAAGTCACTGGTGCTTCCTGCTTGTATCTCTGTCTTTTCCTTCTGCAAATGACGGGGATGAGGGCCTTGTCGGGTGTCAGGAGTAAATCCTTCCCATCCGACTCGTTGAAGAAGAATTCCTCCAGTACTGGGTGAGTAATCCAGTAAGGCGGTGACCCGTTCCTGTAGGTTCATGCTCTACAACATTCGCAGAGTACGACCCTGCCTCACGCAGGAAGCGGCGCAGGTCCTAATCCAGGCACTTGTCATCTCCCGTCTGGATTACTGCAACTCGCTGTTGGCTGGGCTCCCTGCCTGTGCCATTAAACCCCTACAACTCATCCAGAACGCCGCAGCCCGTCTGGTGTTCAACTTTCCCAAGTTCTCTCACGTCACCCCGCTCCTCCGCTCTCTCCACTGGCTTCCAGTTGAAGCTCGCATCCGCTACAAGACCATGGTGCTTGCCTACGGAGCTGTGAGGGGAACGGCACCCCCGTACCTTCAGGCTCTGATCAGGCCCTACACCCAAACAAGGGCACTGCGTTCATCCACCTCTGGCCTGCTCGCCTCCCTACCTCTGAGGAAGTACAGTTCCCGCTCAGCCCAGTCAAAACTGTTCGCTGCTCTGGCACCCCAATGGTGGAACAAACTCCCTCACGACGCCAGGTCAGCGGAGTCAATCACCACCTTCCGGAGACACCTGAAACCCCACCTCTTTAAGGAATACCTAGGATAGGATAAAGTAATCCTTCTAACCCCCCCCCCCTTAAAAGAGTTAGATGCACTATTGTAAAGTGGTTGTTCCACTGGATATCATAAGGTGAATGCACCAATTTGTAAGTCGCTCTGGATAAGAGCGTCTGCTAAATGACTTAAATGTAAATGTAAATGTAATCGCTGCCCTGATATCAAGAAGCTCTTTTCGGTCATAAGACACAGTGGCAGAAACATTATGTACAAAATTGTAAGGAACGATGCTGCAGAAGAGAAGCAGGTACGGGGAGTTGACATTTAATTTGGAAAAGACATGCAACAGGACAGGAACAGCGTCAGAACTGGGAAACACAAAGACAGATGACAATCAATGCTGCAGCGGGGAACAGAGCTGGGGAACTGACAAACATAGGGGAGGTAATAAACAGGTGATTGAGTCCACGTGAGTCCAATATCGCTAATGCGCGTGACGAGGGAAGGCAGGTGTGCGTAATGATGGTGGCAGGAGCGCATAAAGCTGGGCAGCCTGGCGCCCTCAAGCTCCAGAGGGGAAGAGCGGGAGCAGGCGTGACACAAAATAAGTTACAAATAACTTGAAAAAACATACACAATAGCACAATTGGTTACGGGATCGTAAAACGGCGGCCATCTCTTTCAGTGCCACCATACAGTAGGCATGGGTTTCTTTTCTTCATATGCATCTTTCTTTCGATGCCAAACCCACCATTGGTGTGCGTGGCCAAATATATCTATTTTCATGTCATCTGAACACAGCACAGGTTTCCAATCCATGTGCCATTGCCATTTAGCAATGTCCAGGCGTTTACATTTGTTGGATGACATGAAAATAGAGCTTTTTGGCCATGCATACAGAATCTCTTTCTCTGAGCAATTCTATTAGTACAAAATAATATAATTTTCAACCCCCCAAAAATGCATACCATATAGCTCAGTATTTTTATTATTTATTTCATGCAGTCATTATCTTTATCCAGGTTGCCAATCATTTTGGGCCTGACTGTGTTTCCTCAAGAATTCTGTCTTTGCTGTTTGGTTGGAAAGAAAAAAAACATTGACATTTGAGCCAGTAAAGTAAAAAGTATGTTACAATCAAGATTATTGACTGTGAACCTAAATGGTAAACGGCAGGCAGAAAAAAAACAGGAAATGTCAACTGCTTATCATTGGTTGCTCCTAGTAGCTTTTTCTTTAAAAAGTACTGTGGTGATGAAGGCATGCCTTTATCCACATACGATGCTGGGATTGTTCTCAACCTATACTGTCTTAAATACTTTATCAGTTTAACATTATGGATTTTAGTCGATTTAACTTTACAAATCACATACATTGTATAAATTGCTTGTTTATTGAATGTGACGTATTTACATGGGAGCCAAAAGTAAACTTCATAGCTTTTGTATTGCCAGACTGGGTAGCTCAGCTCTGAACAACATGGAACTTTCCATAACTAAGATCCCTCCAAGGGCTTGAGATATTGTATTCCATTTAGAATTCCAAGGCATAACATAGAAAAGCGACTAATGGATTTCTGTACAACATGTTCTCAACTATTTACAATGAAAAAAATGTCTCATGTCCCATTACAATGTGTCAAGGACTATTCAGGTATGAATACAGGTATTAAAGGTTGTCACCATCAGCAACAGAGTGTGGAAAAAAGTTTAGGTCTGTTCCGTGAGATCTCATGGTTTGTAACGGCTTTCGTTGGTGGAAGGAGAGGAGGACCAAAATGCAGCGTGGTACGTATCCATAATATCTTTTAATGAGAATGAATATAAAATACAAAAAGAACAAGAGAATCAAAATGAAAACCGAAACAGTCCCGAATGGTGCAAACGGAAAACAGGAAATAATCACCCACACCACAGAATGAAAAACAGGCTACCTAAATATGGCTCCCAATCAGAGACAACGATAAACAGCTGCCTCTGATTGGGAACCACACCAGGCCAAACACATAGAAAACAAACAACATAGAAAAAAGAACATAGACTGCCCACCCCAACTCACGCCCTGACCAACCTAACACAAAGACATAAAAAAGAAACTAAGGTCAGAACGTGACATGGTTACTAAACTAATTCCCTTTTATGAGTAAGTGCCCCTCTTCATGTCTCATATAGGTCAATTGAATATGTATTCATTTTTATTTTAAATGAAAATGACAGTCTCAAAAAGCTGTTTGGTGAACATGCAAGGCCATTAGACCATTTTCTTCAATTTGATATCTGCCAAAGCCCGTCAACCTGCAAATAAATATTGTGAAGTCTGTTAAACAAATATGTTTTTCAATTAGACTGAACAGATGCTCTTTATGTATACCCTCTCACCACTCATGTCTCTTCAAAGAAACTAAACTCATCAACATTCCATCTCGGAACATTACCTACTCATGTAAAAAGGTTTATCATGGAATGAATAGACCTTGATTACATTAATTAAAATGAATTATTTTATAACTCTGTGTTATATAGTAATAATAGTCTGTCCCTCATTGTGTTTACAACAAAAGAGAGGCTTAGAGGCATTGCAATTTTCCCTTTTTTACTCACATCTTCTTAAAAAGAGAGATTTATTTTGAGCGTCAGCTTCTCTCGTGGTTAATCCTGCTGGAAGATTAGAGTTCAATCTTATCTGATATTGTAACGACTGTTCATGAATAGCAAAATAACTTGATCTTGTCAATTACTGACTGTGCTTGAATTAATTTATATATTGTTACACAGAAAGAGAGTGGGGGATCATTTATTTCTGTCTTTGTTTATTTGAATCCTATATACTTCATAGGCAGTTAGAAATGTGAATATACTGTAGTAGTTCACCATTAAATATGAAGCTAACTCATACCACATAAATACTGCAATACTAGTATACTTTACTGCAAATTATACTGAACAAAAATATAAACGCAACATGTAAAGTGTTGGTCCCATGTTTCATGAGCTGAAATAAAATGATCCCAGAAAATGTCCATACACACAAAAAGCTTGTGTCTCTCAAATATGATGCACACATTTTTTACATCCTTGTTAGTGAGCATTTATCTTTTGCCAAGATAATCCATCCACCTGACAGGTGTGGCATATCAAGAAGCTGATTAAACAGCATGATCATTACACAGGTGCACCTTGTGCTGCGGACCATAAAAGACCACTGTAAAATGTGCAGTTTTGTCACACAACACAATGCCACAGATGTCTCAAGTTTTGAGGGAGCGTGAAATTAGCATGCTGACTATAGGAATGTCCACCACAGCTTTTGGCAGATAATTGAATGTTCATTTCTCTACCATAAGCCACCTCTAACGTCATTATAGAGAATTTGGCAGTACGTCCAACTGGCTTCACAACCGCAGAGCACGTGTAACCTCGCCAGCCCAGGACCTCCACATCCAGCTTCTTCACCTACATGATCGTCTGAGACCAGCTGATGAAGTGAGGAGTTTTTCTGTGCAATAAAGCCATTTTGTGGGGAAAAACGAATTCTGATTGGTAGGTCATGGCTCCACAGTGGGTGGGCCTTGCTCTCAAGTGGGTGGGCCTTTGCCCTCCCAGGTCCACCCATGGCTGCGCCCCTGCCCAGTCATGTGAAATCCATAAATTAGGGCCTAATGAATTTATTTCAATTGACTTATTTTTCGATATGAACTGTAACTCAGTAAAATGTATAAAATTGTTGCATTTTGTGTTTATATTTTTGTTCAATGTATTTAGAACGAGGTTTGTCTCCTTGATTTGTTTTTCTTAAAGTGTTGACATACTCCGTAGAAATGTGAATCCAACCTGTGTGACCCCGGCAGACCAACTGGCTAATTTCAGTCACAGTCCATGTAGCCACAGTTCATGCAGTCAGTTCCTGCAGTCACAATTATGTTTTGTCTGTAGGTCTGACAGAGGCTGCTTAACTAAACAGCAAATCTAATTATCTTCCCACTTTTGTCACGTAATGGAAGTGCCCCTCTGGTGACAACCTTGTACATGTTCTCTACTGAGTTTAAATACTGTCTGGTGGCGCCTGATGGTGTGGGGAAACTGTAATTACGTTGCCTAAAGTGCTGCCCTCCATCACAAAAACATCACCACATGCAAATGTAAAGAATATGTTAGACTGCAGTTTAAATTAGATAGTGTGTTTTGCATTTTTAAATATCCCAATCCATCTGTCTATCATGACCCTTCTGTCTGACTGTCCATAGACCACATTTATACTAATATTATCACTACCATCACCACCATTCTGTTTAGCCCCGGTTTCTTTACACTTGGCAGTATAATGACCAGAATTCCTCCTAGCCCAACACAGGAAGGTGATATTAGTAGATCATGTCTACTGTGACTGGATTGCACTGGATGTGAGAACAGATCCAATCACAGGATGGATTTATTACTAAATATGAAAAGGCTCATTCATAGTCAGTGTAGTCACAGCAGACACCTAGGCCAGAGCGGTAATGTGGTGTCATGTTAAGCCAATTAATTATTTTATTTATTTTTATTTAACCTTTATTTAACCAGGTAGGCAAATTGAGAACACGTTCTCATTTACAATTGCGACCTGGCCAAGATAAAGCAAAGCAGTTCGACACATACAACAACACATAGTTACACATGGAGTAAAACAAACATATAGTCAATGATACAGTGAAAAAGAATAAGTCTATATACAATGTGAGCAAGTGAGGTGAGATAAGGGAGGTGAAGGCAAACAAATATATGTATAAATAAATAAAAATATAAAAAGGCCATGGTGGCGAAGTAAATACAACACAGCAAGTAAAATAAAAACTAAAAACACTGGAATGGTTGGTTTGCAGTGGAAGAAAGCGCAAAGTAGAGACAGAAATAATGGGGTGCAAAGGAGCAAAATAAATAAATAAATACAGTAGGTAAAGAGGTAGTTGTTTGGGCTAAATTATAGATGGGCTATGTACAGGTGCAGTAATATATGAGCTGCTCTGACAGCTGGTGCTTAAAGCTAGTGAGGGAGATAAGTGTTTCCAGTTTCAGAGATTTTTGTAGTTCGTTCCAGTCATTGGCAGCAGAGAACTGGAAGGAGAGGCGGCCAAAGGAAGAATTGGTTTTGGGGGTGACCAGAGAGATAAACCTGCTGGAGCGCGTGCTACAGGTAGGTGTTGCTATGGTGACCAGCGAGCTGAGATAAGGGGGGACTTTACCTAGCAGGGTCTTGTAGATGACCTGGAACCAGTGGGTTTGGCGACGAGTATGAAGCGAGGGCCAGCCAACGAGAGTGTACAGGTCGCAGTGGTGGGTAGTATATGGGGCTTTGGTGACAAAACGGATGGCACTGTGATAGACTGCATCCAATTTATTGAGTAGGGTTTTGGAGGCTATTTTGTAAATGACATCACCGAAGTCGAGGATTGGTAGGATGGTCAGTTTTACAAGGGTATGTTTGGCAGCATGAGTGAAGGATGCTTTGTTGCGGAATAGGAAGCCAATTCTAGATTTAACTTTGGATTGGAGATGTTTGATGTGAGTCTGGAAGGAGAGTTTACAGTCTAACCAGACACCTAGGTATTTGTAGTTGTCCACATATTCTAAGTCAGAGCCGTCCAGAGTAGTGATGTTGGACAGGCGGGCAGGTGCAGGCAGCGATCGGTTGAAGAGCATGCATTTAGTTTTACTTGTATTTAAGAGCAATTGGAGGCCACGGAAGGAGAGTTGTATGGCATTGAAGCTCGCCTGGAGGGTTGTTAACACGGTGTCAAAAGAAGGGCCAGAAGTATACAGAATAGTGTCGTCTGCGTAGAGGTGGATCAGAGAATCACCAGCAGCAAGAGCGACATCATTGATGTATACAGAGAAGAGAGTCGGTCCAAGAATTGAACCCTGTGGCACCCCCATGGAGACTGCCAGAGGCCCGGACAACAGACCCTCCGATTTGACACACTGAACTCGATCAGAGAAGTGGTTGGTGAACCAGGCGAGGCAATCATTAGAGAAACCAAGGCTGTCGAGTCTGCCGATGAGGATGTGGTGATTGACAGAGTCAAAAGCCTTGGCCAGGTCAATGAATACGGCTGCACAGTATTGTTTCCTATCGATGGCGGTTAAGATATCGTTTATGACCTTGAGCGTGGCTGAGGTGCACCCATGACCAGCTCTGAAACCAGATTGCATAGCGGAGAAGGTATGGTGGGATTCGAAATGGTCGGTAATCTGTTTGTTGACTTGGCTTTCGAAGACCTTAGAAAGGCAGGGTAGGATAGATATAGGTCTGTAGCTGTTAGGGTCAAGAGTGTCCCCCCCTTTGAAGAGTGGGATAACCGCAGCTGCTTTCCAATCTTTGGGAATCTCAGACGACACGAAAGAGAGGTTGAAAAGGCTAGTAATAGGGGTGGCAACAATTTCAGCAGATAGTTTTAGAAAGAAAGGGTCCAGATTATCTAGCCCGGCTGATTTGTAAGGGTCCAGATTTTGCAGCTCTTTTAGAACATCAGCTGACTGTATTTGGGAGAAAGAGAAATGGGGAAGGCTTGGGCGAGTAGCAGAGGGGAGGGCAGTGCTGTTGTCCGGGGTAGGGGTAGCCAGGTGGAAAGCATGGCCAGCCGTAGAAAAATGCTTATTGAAATTCTCAATTATAGTGGATTTGTCGGTGGTGACAGTGTTTCCTATCTTCAGAGCAGTTGGAAGCTGGGAGGAGGTGTTCTTATTCTCCATGGACTTTACAGTGTCCCAGAACTTTTTTGAATTTGTGTTGCAGGAAGCAAATTTCTGCTTGAAAAAGCTAGCCTTGGCTTTTCTACCTGCCTGTGTATACTGGTTTCTAGCTTCCCTGAAAAGTTGCATATCACGGGGGCTGTTCGATGCTAATGCAGAACGCCATAGGATGTTTTTCTGTTGGTTAAGGGCAGTCAGGTCAGGAGAGAACCAAGGGCTATATCTGTTCCTGGTTCTAAATTTCTTGAATGGGGCATGCTTATTCAAGATGGTGAGGAAGGCATTTTTAAAAAATGTCCAGGCATCCTCTACTGACGGGATGAGATCAATATCCTTCCAGGATACCTCGGCCAGGTCGAGTAGAAAGGCCTGCTCGCTGAAGTGTTTCAGGGAGCGTTTGACAGTGATGAGTGGAGGTCGTTTGACCGCTGACCCATTACGGATGCAGGCAATGAGGCAGTGATCGCTGAGATCTTGGTTGAAAACAGCAGAGGTGTATTTGGAGGGCAAGTTTGTTAGGATGATATCTATGAGGGTACCCGTGTTTACGGAATTGGGGTGGTACCTGGTAGGTTCATTGATAATTTGTGTGAGATTGAGGGCATCAAGCTTAGATTGTAGGGTGGCTGGGGTGTTAAGCATGTTAAAATTTAGGTCGCCTAGCAGCACGAGCTCTGAAGATAGATGGGGGGCAATCAGTTCACATATAGTGTCCAGAGCACAGCTGGGGGCAGAGGGTGGTCTATAGCAGGCGGCAACGGTGAGAGACTTGTTTTTAGAGAGGTGGATTTTTAAAAGTAGAAGTTCAAATTGTTTGGGAACAGACCTGGATAGTAAAACAGAACTCTGCAGGCAATCTTTGCAATAGATTGCAACACCGCCCCCTTTGGCCGTTCTATCTTGTCTGAAAATCTTGTAGTTGGGGATGAAAATGTCAGAATTTTTGGTGGTCTTTCTAAGCCAGGATTCAGACACGGCTAAAACATCCGGGTTGGCAGAGTGTGCTAAAGCAGTGAACAAAACAAACTTAGGGAGGAGGCTTCTAATGTTAACATGCATGAAGCCAAGGCTATTACGGTTACAGAAGTCATCAAAAGAGAGCGCCTGGGGAATAGGAGTGGAGCTAGGTACTGCAGGGCCTGGATTCACCTCTACATCACCAGAGGAACAGAGGAGGAGTAGGATAAGGGTACGGCTAAAAGCTATGAGAATTGGTCGTCTAGAACTTCTAGAGCAGAGAGTAAAAGGAAGTTTCTGGGGGCGATAAAATAGCTTAAAGGAATAATGTACAGACAAAGGTATGGTAGGATGTGAATACAGTGGAGGTAAACCTAGGTATTGAGTGATGATGAGAGAGATATTGTCTCTAGAAACATCATTGAAACCAGGTGATGTCATCGCATATGTGGGTGGTGGAACTGTGAGGTTGGATATGGTATAGTGAGCAGGGCTAGAGGCTCTACAGTGAAATAAGCCAATAAACACTAACCAGAACAGCAATGGACAAGGCATATTTACATTAAGGAGAGGCATGCTTAATCGAGTGATCAATAAGGGTCCAGTGAGTAGAGGTTGGTTGGGGTCACGGCGATCCAGACAGCTGGCCGGGTAGATGGCTATCGGTAGCGAGATAGCATAGTATGGAAGTCTATTTGTAGATACCTCGTGCGTTTCCGTCGGTAGGTTAGTGGGGTTCCGTGTGGTAGAGGGGATCAATCCAAATTGGCAAAATAGATATAGTGACCCAAGAAAAAAATTAAATAAATAAATAATAATAATAATTGTCCGATATACTTATTCAGATAGCAGCCGATAAGACAGCTAACGGTTAGCGGGCCCCAGATGAGCGTTCAGGTAACGTCGGGACGGAGGTGCCAGTTGGATAACTCCCTCGGGCAGATAACGTCGGCAGTCAGTCGTGAAGGCCCGGTGGGGCTCCGTATCTGCAGCAACAACAAAACAAAAACAAAAAACGGGTCCGGATAGGTGACTGTAGCCCAGGAATGGCTGATGGAACTCCTCAGCTGACTAGCTCCGGAATGATTTGAGTTTGCTCCGGGATCGACGTAAGCCAATAGTCACACGGTTTGCAGCTAGCTAGCTGCAAATGTCCAGAGCCTGCGGCTGAAATCCGGGGAAACTGAGAGAAAAAAAAGTCCCGGAATGCTCCGGTCCGAGTCGCGTTGCACAAAAGTGCCGGTAGATTATCGAGCTAAAGGAATAGCTGATGACCACAAAACGTGGGCAGCTGAGACACCAACGCTAGCCAGCAGACCGGCTAATTTCTGGGCAGCTACAGATTAGCTTCTGGCTAGCTATCGGATAGCTTCTGGTTAGCTTTCTGGCTAGCTTCTGAATTAGCCCCTGGCTAGCTTCCACGGTGGATTTTCAGATTTGAGGTAAATAATACTTTTTTGTAATTGGTGAAGCGGGTTGCAGGAAAGCTTTTGCAGGAAAGCTTTTGTAGTTGAGTTCTTGGATAATAAAATATATAAAAGATATGCGAAGAAAGGTGTAAATATATATATATACAGGACACGACAATACGAAACAGAAATGACGTCTGAACTGCTAAGCCATCTTGGAAAAATTGATAATGATTACTGTATATCAACAGTCTCACAACATCAAACAACACTGTCTGTAGTAGGTGGTGGCTGCATACACATGCCAAGACTACGTTTAAATTGAACACATTATAATTGTGGCATTCATTATATGATTAAGAGCATTTTCCCTTTGGTTGTGTTCTCATTTAATGTATTATTTAATTTGAATGTTTTGATTGAATATATTTTTAGGAGCATGGTTGTGGTTATTGGTAATGCCGTAACACAGTGGCACTGATCCTGCACTGTGGAGTGCGTAATTGACCCACTCGTGTAATTAGCATTAATTAGTACCTCTGTTGGCGGATAGCACGGCTGAAACTGGATGTCCTGCAGTTTGTACCGTGCACTGCTGTCACTGCTGCAGTGACCCGCTTGAAAACTATCTGGCTACTTTGGCTGCAGTGGCTATTCTCTGTGAGTCCGTATCAGTGACCGTAAGAATGATGGGATCTGGGGTGCTCACACTTCCTGGTTTAATTGAAAAGATACCAATAAATACAGTTTATTCAAACTTATTTGCTCTTTGACCCCTTTCGACAATGTAAATTACCCCAAGTCTTAAGTCCTGGCAGTTCACTTTGGACTTGTGTACAAATACGTTTTCTGAACTTATTTAAACACATATGGAATCATGTAGTAACCAAAAAAGTGTTAAACAAAGTAGCCAACCTTTGCCTTGATGACAGCTTTGCACACTCTTGGCATTCTCTCAACCAGCTTCACCTGGAATGTTTTTCCAACCATCTTAAAATAGTTCCCACATATGCTGAGCACTTGTTGGCTGCTTTTCCTTCACTCTGCGGTCCAACTCGTCCCAAACTATTTCAATTGGGTTGAGGTTGGGTGATTGTGGAAGCCAGATCATCTGATGCAGCACTCCATCACTCTGCTTCTTGGTCAAATAGCCCTTACACAGCCTGGAGGTGTGTTGGGTCATTGTACTGTTGAAAAACAAATGAAAGTCCAACTAAGCGCAAACCAGATGGGATGGAGTATCACTGCAGAATGCAGTGGTAGCGATGCTGGTTAAGTGTGCCTTGAATTCTAGATAAATCCCTGACTTGGCAAACAAGCAAAGCACCCCCACACCATCACACCTCTTCCTCCATGCTTCATGGTGGGAACCACACATGCAGTGATCATCCGTTCACCTACTCTGCGTGTCACAAAGACATGGTGGTTGGAACCAAAAATCTCAAATTTGGACCCATCTGACCAGAGGACAGATTTCCACCGGTTTAATGTTCATTACTCGTGTTTTTTGGCCCAAGCCAAGAAACATGATTGTTGAGATGTGTCTGTTACTTGAGAGAGAGAAAATCATGAGCAGATGGGCTCCTGCATTTTTCAGCATGTTTTTACAAAAAGATAAACTTAGATTTTTATGCAAGGACATATACAGGATACTACCCTCCACAACATAACCTTCACTCAAAATCAAAACTCTAAATTTACAAACTGATTTTGGACAAAATTACCTGGAAGGATTCCTGATACCAAAGAATCTTATTTTCAAGGTCTGTACAGCAAATGTTCTGGCAAACCAATGACCAGCAAAAGAAACACAAGAAACCTGAAAACACCATCAAACATGGAACCGAGTGAGTAATGTTTAGTCTGAAACTACTTTTAAAGCCAATAAGATAATTAAATTACAATGATATATTTTACTTTATAAGGACTGAATGCTAAGTTAACCTCTAACGAGCCTCTACCCCGGGTCCGGGATCACCCCCCATCCCCCCACACACTGATTAGCATAGCTAGCATAGCTTCACAAGTAGATAGTAGCATCTAAATATCATTAAATCACAAGTCCAAGACACCAGATGAAAGATACAGATCTTGTGAATAAAGCCACCTTTTCAGATTTTTTAAATGTTTTACAGGGAAGACAAAATATGTAAATCTATTAGCTAAACACGTTAGCAAAATACACCACTTTTCTAACTCCATCAGTTTCTTACTACTTCAGGTGCTATCACCAATTCGGCTAAACTAAGATATTGATAGCCACTAACCAAGAAAAAACCTCTTCAGATGACAGTCTGATAACATATTTATGGTATAGGATAGGTTTTGTTAGAAAAAAGTGCATATTTCAGGTAGAAATCACAGTTTACAATTGCACCGACCATCACAAGACGACTAGAATTACTATAGAGAGCAACGTGTATGACCAATTTACTCTTAATAAAACATTTCATAAGAATAGACAAAGCATAGCAATGGAAAGACCCAGATCTTGTGATTCCAGACAATATTTCAGATTTTCTAAGCGTTTTACAGCGAAAACACAATAAATCGATAAGTTAGCATACCACATGTGAAAACATTACCAGAGCATCGATTCCAGCCAAAGAGCGCTATAACGTAATCACCGCCAAAATATATTAATTTTTTCACTAACCTTCTCAGAATTCTTCCGATGACACTCCTGTAACATCATTTTACAACATACATATACAGTTTGTTCGAAAATGTGCATATTTAGCCATACAAAACCGTGGTTATACAATGAAAATAGTAGCAACTCAAGCATCAAAATGAGGGACGTCAGCTTTCAGAGTGATCTAGTTTAATCGAAAGCTAATCATATACTTGACTAAAAAATACAGGGTTGACAGGAATCGAAAGACAAATTAGTTCTTAATGCAACCGCTGACTTACATTTTTAAAATTATCCTTACTTTTCAATACAGGGTTCGCCAAGTGACGCGATAACAAACAAAATGGCGAAATATGCGTTTAAAATATTTCGACAGAACAACGATTTATCATATTAAATATTGCTTACTTTGAGCTGTTCTTCCATCAGATTCTTGGGCAATGTATCCTTTCTATGTTGTAATCTTCTTTTGGTCGATAGATGTCCTCTGTCCTTCGAAATATCCACTAACGATCGAACGGGACCCCAAAACGTGTCCAAAGTTTCAGAGTGCACAACAAAGAAATTCCTCAAAATCGCACTAAACGGATATAAATTGCTATAAAACGGTTCAAATTAACTACATTATGATGTTTTTAACAACTATAACGACTAAAAACATGACAGGAGAAATATCACTCTCTAAACAACGATTTGGAAGGAGGCAGGTCTGATGCCCATCTTGCGCACGACGCATGCAGGAAGAGAGCGGTACTTCTACGTTTTCTTGTTTTATAGTGGCTGTGATTGTGCAATAGACTCCATTCAAAACGTGATGACGTACAGACACCCAGAGGAAGACGTAGGCAGTGTCGGTTTCTTCATAGCATTCACTGTCGCCTTAAAAACAGACTCCAGATCAGGGGTAAAAATTTCTGAAATCTGACCCCTGTCATGAAAAGTGCTGTAGATATTGTTCTGTACCACTCAGAGACAAAATTCCAACGGCTATAGAAACTAGAAAGTGTTTTCTATCCAATAATAACAATAATATGCATATTGTACGATCAAGAATTTAGCACGAGGCAGTTTAATTTGGAGACCCAAATATGCTAATGCGGAACAGCACCCCCTATAGTTCCAAGAAGTTTTAAGGCTACCAAGCTTGCTAGGACAGAACAGATCAGATCAATTAGCACTGAGGTGTGAAGTGAGAGGTGTCAAAGCCCTTGAGCCCAACAATGGCATGAGAGTTGCACAGCCTCCCCCACGCAATATTCGTTATATTTCTTTCTTGTGCTTTATGCTGTTTGCCTCATGACTCCTGCAGGCTTTGTTGACTATGAACTTGCTTGGTTACCCGACCGTGGGACAGACTATGTTTGTTCCCACACTCAGTACTCTGATTCTCTATTGGTTACATGGACTCTTGGCCTCCCATCCTATTCTAATCACCTTTCGCTGGCTTTGTGTTCATGTTACCTGATGAAATTGCTGTACAATATGATCTTGTTGCACATGTCATAAATCAACCCTGCAGAGCTCTCCCTGTCCCCTGCCATGCCCTGATTGTACTACTGCTGATGATATCTGGAAATGTGCATGTACACCCTGGACCATCTACTGTTGCTAGCCCCAATTCTGACTTGTGCTCTGATATCTGCTTCACTGATATCTGCTCTCGTAAAAGACTGGGTTTTCTGCATGTTAACACTAGAAGAGTATTACCTGAAATTAATACATTGAAAGTGTGGGTTTACATCCTCAATCCAGATGTGTTGGTCATTACTGAGATCTGTTATGGCTAGACGTACCGCTAGCGGGACACCTCGACAACATCCGGTGAAATTGCAGAGTGCGAAATTCAAACTACAGAAATATAAATATTTAACATTCATGAAAATACAAGTGTAATATATCAAAATAAAGCGTAACTTCTTGTTAACCTTTTGTCAATAGGGGGTGCTGTTAGCACTTCTTCTTTTTTTGCTTCTCCAAATTAAACTGCCTCGTACTCAATTCTTGCTCGTACAATATGCATATTATTATTACTATTGGATAGAAAACAATCTCTAGTTTCTAAAACCGTTTGAATTTTGTCTGTGGGTGAACCAGAACTCCATCTACAGCGAAATTCCTGACATGACTTGCGGAGGTCTGAAAACTAGGCTCTGATCTGGGTTCAGTTTAAAAGTCTGTGTATATCCTATGGCTGGAAATGAACTGCACCCGCCTTCCCCTGGATGTCAGTAACCAATGAGAAGTGGAATGGGCTCTCTACGTGTTTCTCAGAGTTTATAAAAGGGGATGGAGTGACGTGTCCCTTCCTTTCGACCGCTCGCCAGGACGCAGAAGGGACATCAGAATTGCATGCTCAAAAGCACTCTTTATTGACCAAAGATATATCCGTCTGTGATTTAATTCGTTATAGGTGTTAGAAACATCATAACGAAGTTATTTGAAACCGATTTATATCAGTTTATGCGAGTATATTGCTATTTTTCAGAATTTCCTTAGTATTGCGTTTGAGGATTTGGACATGTGTGTGCTGTGTAGCTATCGTTAGCTGCTAGTTCCGAAGTTGAGGAGGTCGTTTTACAACAAAGCAACGATTCTTTTGGAGAAAGGACACTTTGCCCAAGATACTGATGGAAGCTCGTCCAAAAGTAAGAACTATTTATGATGTTATTCCGTATTTATGTGGAAAAATGTAATAGTGTTTGATCACCATGTTTGCAGGCACTGGTCTGGCTGCAACGCACACTATATGTCTAGTAACGTTAATTTTAAAAATCTAACACAGCGATTGCATTAAGAACTAATTTATCTTTCAATTGGTGTCCAACTTATATTTTTTAGTCAAGTTTATGAATAGTTTTTTTATTATAATAGGCGCTTCTCCAAGATGGCGCCGGCCAAAATGCATGCAATGTTTTTACAGATTACATTGTATAACCACGATTTATGCTGCTAAATATGCACATTTTCGAACAAAAGCTATATGCATTGTGTAATATGATGTTACAGGACTGTCATCTGAAGAATTCTGAGAAGGTTAGTGAAAAAATTAATATATTTTGGTGGCGATAACGTTATCGACCCTTTTGGCTTGATTCAATGCTGGGTGATGTTAGCTCATGTGGTATGCTAATATAACGATATATTGTGTTTTCGCTGTAAAACACTTAGAAAATCTGAAACATTGTCTGGATTCACAAGATCTGTGTCTTTCGATTGCTGTATGCTGTGTATTTTTCAGAAATGTTTTAGGATGAGTATTTTGGTAATTGACGTCGGTCTCTGTAATTATTCCGGCTGCTTCCAACGCTATTTCAGATTGCAGCTGCAATGTAGAAATGTGATTTATACCTGGAATATGCAAATTTTTCTAAAAAAAACTATCCTATACCATGAATATGTTATCAGACTGTCATCTTATGAAGTTGTTTTCTTGGTTAGTGGCTATATATATCTTTATTTAGTCGAATTAGTGATAGCTACTGATGCAGGAAAAAAATGGTGGAGAAAAAAAGTGGTGTCTTTTGCTATCGTGGTTAGCTAATAGATTTACATATTGCGTCTTCCCTGTAAAACACTTAGAAAATCTGAAACATTGTCTGGATTCACAAGATCTGTGTCTTTCGATTGCTGTATGCTGTGTATTTTTCAGAAATGTTTTAGGATGAGTATTTTGGTAATTGACGTCGGTCTCTGTAATTATTCCGGCTGCTTCCAACGCTATTTCAGATTGCAGCTGCAATGTAGAAATACGATTTATACCTGAAAAATGCACATTTTTCTAAAAAAACTTATCCTATACCATAAATATGTTATCAGACTGTCATCTTATGAAGTTGTTTCTTGGTTAGTGGCTATATATATCTTTATTTAGTCGAAGTTGTGATAGCTGCCCATGCAGGAAAAAAATGGTGGAGAAAAAAAAGTTGTGTCTTTTGCAAACGTGGTTAGCTAATAGATTTACATATTGTGTCTTCCCTGTAAAACATTTTAAAAATCAGAAATGATGGCTGGATTCACAAGATCTGTATCTTTCATCTGGTGTCTTGGACTTGTGATTTAATGATATTTAGATGCTTGTATTTACTTGTGACGCTATGCTAGGCTATGCTAGTCAGCTTTTTTACTGTGGGGGGTGCTCCCGGATCCGGGATGAGTACCAACTAAAAGTTAATCCAGCCGCTGTGTCAGATTTCAAAAAGGCTTTACGGCAAAAGCACACCATGCGATTATCTGAGAACAGCGTCCCGCATACAACCAGGCAGGTGGGCCACGAAAGTCAGAAATAGCGAAATGCCTTACCTTTGATGATCTTCTTCTGTTGGCACTCCAAAAGGTCCCAGATACATCACAAATGGTCCTTTTGCTCGATAATGTCCTTCTTTATATCCCCAAAAACTCAGTTTAGCTGGCGCGCTTCAGTCAATAGTCCACCGGTTTTCCTCCATCAAAATGCATACAAAATTAATCTCAAACGTTACTAATAAACCTTTTCCAAACAAGTCAAACAACGTTTATAATCAAACCTCAGGTACCCTAATATGTAAATAAATGATCAAATTTAAGACAGCCAAAATGGGAGCCACTTAGAAAAACTACATCTTCTAGCTACTTTTTCCAAAAACCAGGCTGAAACTCTTTCTAAAGACTGTTGACATCTAGTGGAAGCCCTAGGAACTGCAATCTGGGAGGATTTCGCCTTATAATAAAAGTGACAGCCATTGAAAACAGTGGTAGGCTGACATTTGTTTGGGGGGGATGGTTTGTCCTCAGGGTTTCGCCTGCCATATCAGTTCTGTTATACTCACAGACATTATTTTATTATTTTATTTTAACAGTTTTAGAAACTTTAAAGTGTATATGCATATCCTAGCTTCTAGGCCGGAGTAACAGGCAGTTTACTTTGGGCACGCTTTTCATCCGGACATCAAAATACTGCCCCCTAGCCCAAAGAGGTTTTAAGAAAGATTGTTTTGAACACTGATGTCAACCTTTCTGGTTATAACCTTTTTCGGCAAGACAGATCTTCCAAAGTTGGTGGAGTTGGCAATCTTTACCAATGAACACCTTCAGTGCTCGGTTGTCTCCACCAAATCTGTCCCCAAACAATTTAATTTGCTGGTTTTAATAAATATACTTTCAAATAGCTCTTTGACTGTTGCTGGGTGTTATTGTCCAATATCAGTACCGGCCTGTACACTAAATGCCCTAAACTCTCTCCTGGCCACTTATACTAAGTCTAAAATGTTCCTGCTAGGTGACTGTTCAGGTGACTGTGTTGTATGGCATTGAAGCTTGCTGGAGGTTTGTTAACACATTGTCCAAAGAAGGGCCAGATGTATACAGAATGGTGTCGTCTGCATAGAGGTGGATCAGAGAATCACCAGCAGCAAGAGCAACATCCTTGATATATACAGAGAAAAGACTCAGCCCGAGAATTGAACCCTGTGGCATAGAGACTGCCAGAGGTCCGGACAACAGGCCCACTGATTTGACACACTGAACTTATCATGACACAAGGTGAGACCAAGATGCAGACACAGGAGGCAGATGGTAGGAGTCTTACAATGTTTAATAATCCAAAAGGAGTAGGCAAGAGAATAGTTGATGACAGGCAAAAGGTCAAAACCAGATCAGAGTTCAGGAGGTACAGAGTAGCAGAAAGGCTCATGGTCAAGGGAGGCAGAATGGTCGGCCAGGCGGGTACAGAGTCCAGAACAGGCAAGGGTCAAAAGACAGCACGGCTGCACAGTACTGTCTTTTATTGATAGCGGTTATGATATCGTTTAGGACCTTGAGCGTGGCTGAGGTGCACCCATGACCAGCTCAGAAACCAGATTGCATAGTGGAGAAGGTACGGTGGGATTCGAAATGGTCAGTGATCTGTTTCTTAACTTGGCTTTTGAAGATTTTAGAATGGCAGGGCAGGATGGATATACAGTTGAAGTTGAAAGTTTACATACACTTAGGTTGGAGTCATTAAAACTCATTCTACAACCACCCCACAAATTTCTTGTTAACAAACTATAGTTTTGGCAAGTCGGTTAGAACATCCACTTTGTGCATGACACAAGTAATTTTTCCAACAATTGTTTACAGACAATTTCACTTATAATTCACTGTATCACAATTCCAGTGGGTCAGACTTTTACATAAACTAAGTTGACCGTGCCTTTAAACAGCTTGGAAAGTTCCAGAAAATTATGTCATGGCTTTAGATAATTTGAGTCTATTGGAGGTGTACCTGTGGATGCATTTCAAGGCCTACCTTCAAACTCAGTACCTCTTTGCTTGACATCATGGGAAAATCAAAAGAAATCAGCCAAGACCTCAGAAAAGAAATTGTAGGCCTCCACAAGTCTAGTTCATCCTTGGAAGCAATTTCCAAATGCCTGAAGGTACCATGTTCATCTGTACAAACAATAGTACACAAGTATAAACACAATGGGACCACGCAGCCATCATACCGCTCAGGAAGGAGACGCGTTCTGTCTCTTAGAGATGAACGTACTTTGGTGCAAAAAGTGCAAATCAATCCCAGAACAACAGCAAAGGACCTTGTGAAGATGCTGGAGGAAACAGGTACAAAAGTATCTATATCCACAGTAAAATGAGTCCTATATCGACATAACCTGAAAGGCCGCTCAGCAAGGAAGAAGCCACTGCTCCAAGCCTGCCATAAAAAAGCCAGACTACGGTTTGCAACTGCACATGGGGACAAAGATTGTACTTTTTGGAGAAATGTCCTCTGGTCTGATGAAACAAAAAAATAACTGTTTGGCCATAATGACCATTGTTATGTTTGGAGGGAAAAGGGGGAGGCTTGCAACCCGAAGATCACCATACCAACCGTGAAGCACCGGGGTGGCAGCACAATTTGTGCGGGTGCTTTGCTGCAGGAGGGACTGGTGCACTTCACAAAATAGATGGCATCATGAGGGTGGAAAAGTATGTGCATATATTGAAGCAACGTCTCAAGACATCAGTCAGGAAGTTAAGGCTTGGTCTCAAATTGGTCTTCCAAATGGACAATGACCCCAAGCATACTTCGAAAGTTGTGGCAAAATGGCTTAACTTGGGTCAAACATTTCGGGTAGCCTTCCACAAGCTTCCCACAATAAGTTGGGTGAATTTTGGCAAATTCCTCAAGACTGTAACAACTTTCCTCTTCTTCTGACAAGGAGTAAGAGATATCGAACCAATTTGCAGCGTGGTAAGTGTCCATTTTAACATGTAAAACTGAACACTACAAAAATACAAAATAACAAAGTGAAAGAATAAACGAAAATCGAAACAGTCCCGTATGGTGCAAACACAGACACAGGAAACAACCACAACCACCCACAAAAAACAGGCTACCTAAATATGGCTCCCAATCTGAGACAACGACTAACACCTGCCTCTGATTAACATTACATTTACATTTTAGTCATTTAGCAGACGCTCTTATCCAGAGCGACTTACAGTAGAGTGCATACATTTTATTACATTTTTTACATACTGAGACAAGGATATCCCTACCGGCCAAACCCTCCCTACCGGCCAAACCCTCCATACTAGGCCAAACACATAGAAATAGAACAACAGAACAAAACATAGAAAAAACATAGAATGCCCACCCCAACTCACGCACTGACCAAACTAAAATAAAGACATAAAAAAAGAACTAAGGTCAGAACGTGACACTGACAGAGCTGGTGTAACTGAGACAGGGTTGCAGGCCTTCTTGCTCGCACACGCCTTTTCAGTTCTGCCCACACATTTTCTATAGGATTGAGGTCAGGGCTTTGTGATGTAAAATCCAATACCTTGACTCTGTTGTCCTTAAAACCTTGGACAGCAAATGAAAGATACACTAGTTCTTAATGCAATCGCCGTGTTAGATTTTTAAAAATAACTTTACCATAACAAACAGCTTACGTTATAGCGAGACAGCGCCCGCAAAAAGGAAGGAAAATAGGACTAAACATTTTCCACAGAAATACGAAATAACATCATAAATGGTTCTTACTTTTGCTGAGCTTCCATCAGAATCTTGTACAATGAGTCCTTTGTCCAGAATAAATCGTTGTTTGGTTTTAGAATGTCCTCTTCTCCTGTCGAATTAGCAACCTTAGCTAGCCAAGTGGCGCGAAGATGTCCATCTTCACCTAACGCAGAGAACGGAAAACTCCAAAACTCCCGATCAACGTTGAATAATCTGATAAAACTATATTGAAAAAACATACTTTACGATGATATTATCACATGTATCAAATAAAATCAAAGCCGGAGATATTAGCCGTCTATACCGAACGCTTTTCAGAAGCCAATGCTGATGTCCTTCCCGCGCCTTGGTAGACAAAGGAAATAGTGGTCACGTCATTCCAAGGGCTCTTGTTCGACCTCAGATCAAGCTAGACACCCCATTCCACCTCCCACTGCCTGTTGACATCTAGTGGAAGGCGTATGAAGTGCATGTATATCCATAGATTTCAAGCAATTGAATTGGAATGCCCTGGAACAGAGCCTCGATTTCAGATTTTTCACTTCCTGTCAGGAAGTTTGCTGCAAAATGAGTTCTGTTTTACTCACAGATATAATTCAAACGGTTTTAGAAACTTGAGAGTGTTTTCTATCCAATAGTAATAATGTTGCGTCAAAAAACAGAACACTCAAAACATGAGCACAATGGCAGCTCTTCCTTTAACCTGTCTAGGATGAGAGTGGCGCTAGCGGCACTCCCCCCCCACCCCCACTGAAAAACCAGTGCCGCGAAATTCAAAAAAAATATTTTTTTTAAATATTTAACTTTCACACATTAAAGTCCAATACAGCTAATGAAAGACACAGATCTTGTGAATCCAGTCAACATGTCCGATTTTTTAAATGTTTTACAGGGAAGACACAATATGTAAAGATGTACACATTAGCACCTAAAAACACATTAGCATAATCCACCATCTTTTATTTGTCCACCAACACCAGTAGCTATCACCAATTCGGCTAAACTAAGATATTTATAGCCCCTAACCAAGAAAAAAACTAATCAGATGACAGTCTGATAACATATTTATGGTATGGGATAGGTTTTGTTAGAAAAAAGTGCATATTTCAGGTAGATGGCATAGGTTACAATTGCACCCACCGTCACAAATGGAATAGACAAACTACTTAGAGCAACGTGTTTACCTACTTACTAATCATCAAACATTTCGTAAAAATACACAGCATACACGAATCGAAAGACACAGATCCTGTGAATACAGACAATATTTCAGATTTTCTAAGTGTCTTACAGCGAAAACACAATAAATCGTTATATTAGCATAGCACATAGCACATAGCAGCCCAGCATTGATTCTAGCCAAAGTGAGCGATAAAAGTAAACATCGCCAAAATATATAAATTTTTTCACTAACCTTCTCAGAATTCTTCAGATGACACTCCTGTAACATCATATTACACAATCCATATAGAGTTTGATCGAAAATGTTTATATTTAGCCACCAAAATCATGGTTAGACAATGTGAAATGTAGCTCAGCTGGTCAGAAAAAGTCTGTGCGCCACTTAGACAGTGATCTACTCTTATACATAAATACTCATAAACGTGACTAAAAAATATAGGGTGGACAGGGATTGATAGACAATTTAATTCTTAATACAATCGCGGAATTACATTTTTTAAATTATCCTTACTTTTCAATACAGCTTGCGCCAAGCGAAGCTACGTCAAAAAACATGGCGTCCGAAGCCACTAACACTTTTCGACAGAAACACGATTTATCATAATAAAAATGTCCTACTTTGAGCTGTTCTTCCATCGGTATCTTGGGCAAAGGATCCTTTCTTGGGTCCAATCGTCTTTTGGTGGAAAGCTGTCCTCTTGCCATGTGGAAATGCCAACTGCGTTCGGGATGAACTGGAAGCGTGCCCAGCAATTCACAGCCTTTCAGAAATAAATGTCCCAAAATCGCACTAAACGGATATAAATTGCTATAAAACGCTTTAAATTAACTACCTTATGATGTTTTTAACTCCCATAACGAGTAGAAACATGACCCGAGTAATATTACTCCCTCCACTAATGCTTGGAACAGGTGCGAGTCGGTGCCCTCTATGCGCATGACGCAGCTCCAAAAGACTGACTAGGCTCAGGGTTTTTTAATTTATAGTGCCTGTGAACGTGCAATCGACCCGATTCAAATCGTCATCACGTAAAGACATCCAGGGGAAGACGTAAGCAGTGTCCGTATAGTCATAGCAATAACAGTGGCCTTTTAACTGACTCCAGAAAAGTGGCCAAAATTTCTGGAATCTGACTCCATGTCAGGGAAATTGCTGTAGAATGGGCTCTGTTCCACTTAGAGACAAAATTTCAACTCCTATAGAAACTATAGACTGTTTTCTATCCAATAATAATAATAATATGCATATTGTACGATCAAGAACTTTGTGGGAAGCCGTTTCAAAAAATTACACGATTAGCATAAATAGCCACAACAGCGCCCTCATCCCCAACAGGTTAGAACTCCAGGCCTCAAGAGGGCAGATAACACAAAAACACAGGTGGAACAAAAAATTTAGCCAGGATTTCTGGAGGGACTACTTTTACATGCGCACCTGGCAGATAAGCATGGGTATAAAATGTTTGGGCTTAGCTTTGCTTGGGTCCTCAACATACAAACAGCTTATTGTTCAACCCTAAAGACGCAACTGGTATGTAATGTTTGGAATTATTTATTATGTTGCATCCAGTGCTTAGCACAATTTACATGTTTAACTCTGGTAGGAGTGGTGACTTCTTTTGTTGTGGATATTTTCTGACTGCAGAAGTAATTGCTTGAAGTGCTAGTTTAAACGTTTACTTTATTCAAAGCCATGCTTTGTTGCTGTGTCATGCATTGTTTATTGTGTAAAATAATGCATGTTTATTCTCTGTTTAAGGTTATCAACCTAATCCTATTCCCTATTCTTTATTCCTCTGTCATTCAACTACTCTATTGAACAAATCAACTGTTTCCACCTATTCAACAAATGGCACCAAAACCATAATAAACACTAAAAAGGAATTGAGTTGTCCCTTTGCATCCTTCACGTGTTGAGCAAGCCGTTTTCAAGTTTGGGCAGAGCTGAAATAATTATAACACCTAGACAACTTGACAAATAATAATATGCATATTGTACGATCTAGAATAGAGTACGAGGCAGTTTAATTTGACACGATTTCTTACAAAGTGAAAACAGCGCCCCCATATTGACAAGAAGTTAAACAATTTAAAGGCAATGATACCAAATACTAATTGAGTGTATGTAAACTTCTGACCCACTGGGAATGTGATGAAATAAATAAAAGCTGAAATAAATAATTCTCTCTACTCTGACTTTTCCGATTCTTAAAATAAAGTGGTGATCCTAACTGACCTAAAACAGGGAATTTTTACTCGGATTAAATGTCAGGAATTGTGAAAAACTGAGTTTAAATGTATTTGGGTAAGGTGTATGTAAACTTACAACTTCAGCTGTAGGTCTATAACAGTTTAGGTCTGGAGTGTCTCCCCCTTTGAAGAGGGGGATGACCGCGGCAGCTTTCCAATCTTTGGGGATCTCAGACTATACGAAAGAGAGGTTGAACAGGCTAGTAATAGGGGTTGCAATAATTTCGGTGGATCATTTTAGAAAGAGAGGGTCCAGATTGTCTAGCCCAGCTGATTCGTATGGATCCAGATTTTGCAGCTCTTTCAGAACATCAGCTGTCTGGATTTGGGTGAAAGAGAAGCGTCGGGGGGGGGGGCTTGGACAAGTTGCTGCAGGGGGTGCCGAGCTGTTGGCCAGGAGTAGGGGTAGCCAGGTGGAAAGCATGGCCAGCCATAGAAAAATGCTTATTGAAATGATCAATTATCGTAGATTTATCGGTGGTGACAGTGTTTCCTTGCCTCAGTGCAGTGGGCAGCAGGGAGGAGGTGCTCTTATTATCCATGGACTTTAGTGTCCCAAAACCTTTTGGAATTTGTGCTACAAGATGCAAATTTCTGTTTGAAAAAACTAGCCTTAGCTTTCCTAACTGACTGTGTATATTGGTTCCTGACTTCCCTGAAAGGTTGCATATCGCTTTGGCTATTCGATGCTAATGCAGAACGCCACAGGATGTTTTTGTGCTGGTCAAAGGCTGTCGTGTCTGGGGTGAACCAAGGGCTACATCTGTTCTTAGTTCTACATTTTTTGAATGGGGCATGCTTATTTAAGATGGTGAGGAAAGCACTTTTAAAGAGCGACCAGGCATCCTCTACTGACGGGATGAGGTCAATATCCTTCCTGGATACCCGGGCCAGGTCGTTTAGAAAGACCTGCTCACTGAAGTGTTTTATGGAGCGTTTGAATATGATGAGGGTTGGTGGTTTGACCTCGGACCCATTATGGACGCAGGCAATGAGGCAGTGATCGCTGAGATCCTGGTTGAAGACAGCAGAGGTGTATTTAGAAGGCAAGTTGGTCAGGATGATATCTAAGAGGGTGCCCATTGTTATGGATTTAGGGTTGTACCTGGCAGGTTCCTTGATAATTTGTGTGAGATTGAAGGCATCTAGCTTAGATTGTATGACTGCCGGGGTGTTAAGCATATACCAGTTTAGGTCGCCTGACAGTACAATCTCTGAAGATAGATGGGGGGCAATCAATCCACATATGGTGTCCAGTGCACAGCTGGGGGCTGAGGGGGGTCTATAACAAGCGGCAATTGTAAGAGACTTGTTTCTGGAAAGGTGGATTTTTTAAATAAGAAGCTCGAATTGTTTGGGCACAGACCTGGATAGTATGACAGAACTCCGCATGCTATCTCTGCAGTAGATTGCAACTCCGCCCCCTTTGGCAGTTCTATCTTGTCGGAAACTGTTGTAGTTGGGGATGGAGTTTTCAGGATTTTTGGTGGCCTTCCAAAGCCAGGATTTAGACAGGGCTAGGACATCAGGGTTGGCGGAGTGTGCTAAAGCAGTGAATAAAACAAACTTAGAGAGGAGGCTTCTGATAACATGCATGAAACCAAGGCTTTTACGGTTACAGAAGTCAACAAATGAGAGCACATGGGGAATGGGAGTGGGGCTGGGGGCTGCAGGGTCTGGGTTAACTTCTTTGGCACTGGGGGGCAGCATTGAGCAGCTTGGATAAAAAGGTGCCCAGAGTAAACAGCCTGCTACTCAGGCTGAAAAGCTAGAATATGCATATAATTAGTAGATTTGGATGGAAAACACTGATGTTTCTAAAACTGTTTCAATGATGTCTGTGAGTATAACAGAACTCATATGGCAGGCAAAAACCTGAGAAAAATACCAACCAGGAAGTGGGAAATCTGTGGTTTGTTGTTTTCAAGTCATTGCCTATCGAATATACAGTTTCTATGGGGTCATATTGCACTTCCTAAGGCTCCCACTAGATATCAACAGTCTTTAGAACCTTGTTTGAGGCTTCTACTGTGAAGGAGGGGGGAATGAGAGCTGTTTGAGTCAGGGATCTGGCAGAGTGCCATGAGCTCAGTCTCGCCTGGACTTGCCCGCGCCTCCTGAGTTTGGATTTGTGTACTAAACACGCAAACAAAAATGAGGTATTTGGACATAAATTATGTACTTTATCGAACAAAACAAACATTTATTGTGGAACTGGGATTCCTGGGAGTGCATTCTGATGAAGATCATCAAAGGTAAGTGAATATTTATAATGCTATTTCTGACTTCTGTTGACTCCACAACATGGCGGGTATCTGTATGGCTTGTTTTTGTGTCTGAGCGCTGTACTCAGATTATTGCATGGTGTGCTTTTTCCGTAAAGCTTTTTTGAAATCTGACACAGCGGTTGCATTAAGCAGAAGTTTATCTATAATTCCATGCATAACACTTGTATCTTTTAGCAATGTTTATTATGTGTATTTCTGTAAATTGATGTGGCTCTCTGCAAAATCACCGGATGTTTTGGAAGCAAAACATTACTGACCATAACGCGCCAATGTAAACTGATTTTTGGATATAAATATGAACTTTATCGAACAAATCATACATGTATTGTGTAACATGAAGTCCTATGAGTGTCATCTGATGAAGATCATCAAAGGTTAGGGATTAATTGGATCTCTATTTCTGCTTTTTGTGACTCCTCTCTTTGGCTGGAAAAATGGCTGTGTTTTTCTGTGACTAGGTGCTGACCTAACATAATCGTTTGGTGTGCTTTCGTCGTAAAGCCTTTTTGAAATCGGACACTGTGGCTGGATTTACAACAAGTTTGTCTTTAAAATGGTGTAAAATACTTGTATGTTTGAGGAATTTTAATTATGCGATTTCTGTTTTGAATTTGGCGCCCTGCAATTTCACTGGCTATTGGCGAGATGGGACGCTACCATCCCGAATATCCCAGAGAGGTTAACCACTACATCACCAGAGGAGGAGTATGATAAGGGTACGGCTAATGGCTATAGAACTGGTCGTCTAGTGCGTTCGGAATAGAGAGTAAAAGGAGCAGATTCTGGGCGTGGAAGAATAGATTCAAGGTAAAATGTACAGACAAGGGTATGGTAGTGTCGTGTCTTTGCTATCATTAAATTGAAGACTTATAGTTTTTATCAAAGATTCTCTGTAATTAGTTATTACGCGATCAACTAAATAATAATGTAACTAATTAACTAGGAATTTGGGAGCACCAAGGAAAGTAGTCAGATTACGAAGTTATAATTTCCCAATATAACCTTTCAGATATTTTCATATCTGATCAATAGTCTTCTGATTAATGATTTATTTATTTTACCTCACGTTAGTCTCATTCCAAACGTCGTTAATTGTTGGTTATCTGCACGAACCCAGTCTTCACTGAGTCATCCATACATCAATTGTCTTAAATCATTTATTTATTACTAACTAAGTAATTCACAGAAATGCATAAACAAACAAACAAACTTAAAATGGTTACATGAAATGATGGGAGAAATATGCCCTAGTGGGCTGAACCGGCATGGCGGCTTGTTAGACAAAGGGAAAATTGGGGTTCGACTAAGACGTCACCACAGAGTTCATAATTATAACAATTGACATGCTAATCCTTTACACATGAACGCTCACTCATTCGGGAACAATTGCAATCAATATATACACTGCTCAAAAAAATTAAGGGAACACTTAAACAACACAATGTAACTCCAAGTCAATCACACTTCTGTGAAATCAAACTGTCCACTTAGGAAGCAACACTGATTGACAATAAATTTCACATGCTGTTGTGCAAATGGAATAGACAAAAGGTGGAAATTATAGGCAATTAGCAAGACACCCCCAATAAAGGAGTGGTTCTGCAGGTGGTGACCACAGACCACTTCTCAGTTCCTATGCTTCCTGGCTGATATTTTGGT
Organism: Salvelinus alpinus; assembly: GCF_045679555.1. Taxonomy (NCBI): domain Eukaryota; kingdom Metazoa; phylum Chordata; class Actinopteri; order Salmoniformes; family Salmonidae; genus Salvelinus; species Salvelinus alpinus. The sequence goes on from NC_092118.1 coordinate 10,546,550, forward strand.
CACTTTTGAATGCTGGCGGTGCTTTCACTCTAGTGGTAGCATGAGACGGAGTCTACAACCCACACAAGTGGCTCAGGTAGTGCAGCTCATCCAGGATGGCATATCAATGCGAGCTGTGGCAAGAAGGTTTGCTGTGTCTGTCAGCGTAGTGTCCAGAGCATGGAGGCACTACCAGGAGACAGGCCAGTACATCAGGAGACGTGGAGGAGGCCGTAGGAGGGCAACAACCCAGCAGCAGGACCGCTACCTCCGCCTTTGTGCAAGAAGGAGCACTGCCAGAGCCCTGCAAAATGACCTCCAGCAGGCCAGGATGCTCTCAATGTTGCAGCTGTAGAACCTTTTGAGGATCTCAGGACCCATGCCAAATCTTTTTAGTTTCCTGAGGGGGAATAGGCTTTGTCGTGCCCTCTTCACGACTGTGAACCTGCTCCACGACTAGAACCTGCTCCACTACAGCCCCGTCGATGAGAATGGGGACGTGCTCGGTGTTCCTTTTCCTGTAGTCCACAATCATCTCCTTAGTCTTGGTTACGTTGAGGGATAGGTTGTAATTCTGGCACCACCCGGCCAGGTCTCTGACCTCCTCCCTATAGGCTGTCTCGTCATTGTCGGTGATCAGGCCTACCACTGTTGTGTCGTCTGCAATCTTAATGATGGTGTTGGAGTCGTGCCTGGCCCAGCAGTCGTGGGTGAACAGGGAGTACAGGAGGGGACTGAACACGCACCCCTGGGGAGCTCCAGTGTTGAGGATAGGCGTGGCAGATGTGTTGCTACCTACCCTCACCACCTGGGGGCGGCCCGTCAGGAAGTCCAGGATCCAGTTGCAGAGGGAGGTGTTTAGTCCCAGGTTCCTTTGCTTAGTGATGAGCTTTGAGGGTACTATGGTGTTGAACGCTGAGCTGTAGTCAATGAACAGCATTCTCACAAGTGTTCCTTTTGTCCAGGTGGGAAAGGGCAGTGTGGAGTGCAATAGAGATTGCATCATCTGTGGATCTGTTTGGGCGGTATGCAAATTGGAGTGGGTCTAGGGTTTCTGGGATAATGGTGTTAATGTGAGCCATTACCAGCCTTTCAAAGCACTTCATGGCTACGGACGTGAGTGCTACAGGTCTGTAGTCATTTAGGCAGGTTGCCTTTGTGTTCTTGAGCACAGGGACTATGGTGGTCTGCTTGAAACATGTTAGTATTACAGACTCAATCAGGGACATGTTGAAAATGTCTGCCAGTTGGTCAGCACATGCCTGGAGCACACGTCCTGGTAATCCGTCTGGCCCCCAGCCTTGTGTATGTTGACCTGTTTTAAAGGTCTTACTCACATCGGCTGCGGAGACCATGATCACAGTCATCCGGAACAGCTGATGCTCTCATGCATGCCTCAGTGTTGCTTGCCTCGAAGCGAGCATAGAAGTGATTTAGCTCGTCTGGCAGGCTCGTGTCACTGGGCAGCTGCCAAACTAACCCTGATTCAGATGACTATCTTACCGTGCTAGAATACGGAGATGTAATTTAGAGATCTGCAGGTAAGGGTGCTCTTGAGCGGCTAGATGTTCTTTACCATTTGGCCATCAGATGTGCCACCAATGCTCCTTATAGAACACATCACTGCACTCTATACTCCTCTGTAAACTTGTCATCTCTGTATACCCATCGCAAGACCCACTGGTTGATACTTATTTATAAAACCCTCTTAGGCCTCACTCCCCCCTATCTGAGACATCTACTGCAGCCCTCATCCTCCACATACAATACCCGTTCTGCCATTCACATTCTGTTAAAGGTCCTAAAGCACACACATCACTGGTCACTCCTCTTTTCAGTTCGCTGCAGCTAGTGACTGGAACGAGCTGCAAAAAACACTCAAACTGCATACTTTTCTCCATCTCTTCATTCAAAGGCTCAGTCATGGACACTCTTACTGACAGTTGTGGCTGCTTCGCATGATGTATTGTTGTCTCTACCTTCTTGACCTTTGTGCTGTGGTCTTTGCCCAATAATGTTTGTACCATGTTTTGTGCTGCTAGCAGGTTGTGCTGCTGCCATGTCGTGTTGCTACCATGTTGTTGTCATGTTGTGTTGCTACTATGCTGTGTTGTCATGTGTTGCTGCTATGCTATATTGTTGTCTTAGGTCTCACTTTATGTAGTGTTGTGATGTCTCTTGTTGTGTGTTTGGTCTTATATTTTTATCTTATTTTACATTTTTAATCCCAGCCTCCACCCCCGCAAGAGACCTTTTGGTAGGCTGTCGTTGTAAATAAGAATTTGTTCCTAACTGACTTGCGCAGTTAAATAAATGTTAAATAAATAAAACATGTTTTATTTAGACTGCAATTTCTGAGGCTGGTAACGCTAATGAACTTATCCTCTGCAGTGGAGGTAACTCTGGGTCTTCCTTTCCTGTGGCGATCCTAATGAGAGACAGTTTCATCATAGCGCTTGATGGTTTTTGTGACTACACTTGAAGAAACTTTCTTGAAATTTTCCAAATTGACTGGCCTTCATGTCTTAAAGCAGGGATGGACTGTCATTTCTCTTTGCTTATTTGAGTTGTTCTTGCCATAATATGGACTTGGTATTATACCAAATAGGGCTTTCTTCTGTGTACCATCCCTACCTTGTCACAACACAACTGATTGGCTTAAATGCATTAAGAAGGAAAGAAATTGCACAAATTAACTTATAACAAGGCACATCTGTTAGTTGAAATGCATTCCAGGTGACTACCTCATGAAGCTGGTTGAGAGAATGCCAAGAGTGTGCATAGCTGTCATCAAGGCAAAGGATGGCTACTTTGAAGAATCTCAAATATAAAATATATTTTGATTTGTTTAACACTTTTAAAGTTACTACATGATTCCATATGTGTTATTTTAGTTTTGATTTCTCCACTATTATTCTACAATGTAGAAAACAGAACAAATAAAGAAAAACCCTGGAATGAGAATGTGTCCAAACTTTTGACTGGTACTGTATATACATACACACACTGAGTGTAAAATCAACTGTAAATTTCGGTGTTCCTCAAGGTTCCGTTTTAGGACCACTACTGTTTTCACTATATATTTTACCTCTTGTGGATGTCATTCGAAAACATAATGTTAACTTTCACTGCTATGCGGATGACATACAGAGGTACATTTCAATGAAACATGGTGAAGCCCCAAAATTGCCCTCGCTAGAAGCCTGTGTTTCAGACATAAGGAAGTGGATGGCTGCAAACTTTATACTTTTAAACTCGGACAAAACAGAGATGCTTGTTCTACGTCCCAAGAAACAAAGATATCTTCTGTTGAATCTGACAATTAATCTTGATGGTTGTACAGTCGTCTCAAATAAAACTGAAGGACCTCGGCGTTACTCTGGACCCTGATCTCTCTTTTGACGAACATATCAAGACTGTTTCAAGGACAGCTTTTTTTCCATCTACGTAACATTGCAAAAATCAAACGTTCTGTCCAAAAATGATGCGGAAAAATGTATCCATGCTTTTGTTACTTCTAGGTTAGACTACTGCAATGCTCTACTTTCGGGCAACCTGGATAAAGCACTAAATAAACTTCAGTTAGTGCTAAATACGGCTGCTATAATCCTGACTAGAACCAGAAAATTTGATCATATTACTCCAGTGCTAGCCTCCCTACACTAGCTTCCTGTTAAGGCAAGGGCTGATTTCAAGGTTTTACTGCTAACCTACAAAGCATTACATGGGCTTGCTCCTACCTATCTTTCCGATTTGGTCCTGCCGTACATACCTACATGTACGCTACAGTCACAAGACGAGGGCCTCCTAATTGTCCCTAGAATTTCTAAGCAAACAGCTGGAGGCAGGGCCTTCTCCTATAGAGTTCAATTTTTATGGAATGGCTAACCATGTGAGAGACGCAGACTCGGTCTCAACTTTTAAGTCTTTACTGAAGACTCATCTCTTCAGTGGGTCATATGATTGAGTGTAGTCTGGCCCAGGAGTGTTAAAGTGAACGGAAAGGCTCTGGAGCAACGATCCGCCCTTGCCGTCTCTGCCTGGCCGGTTCCCCTCTCTCCACTGGGATTCTCTGCCTCTAACCCTATTACAGGGGCTGAGTCACTGGCTTACTGGTGCTCTTCCAGGCCGTCCCTAGGAGGGGTGCGTCACTGACGTGGCCTTCCTGTCTGGGTTCCCCCCCCCCCCCCCTTGGGTTGTGCCGTGTTAGAGATCTTTGTGGGCTGTACTCGGCCTTGTCTCATTATGGTAAGTTGGTGGTTGAAGATATCCCTCTAGTGGTGTGGGGGCTTTGCTTTGTCAAAGTGGGTGGGGTTATATCCTGCCTGTTTGGCCCTGTCCGGGGGTATCATCGGATGGGGCCACAGTGTTTCCTGACCCCTCCTGTCTCAGCCTCCAGTATTTATGCTGCAGTAGTTTGTGTCGGGGGGCTAGGGTCAGTCTGTTATATCTGGAGTATTTCTCCTGTCTTATCCAGTGTCCTGTGTGAATTTAAGTATGCTCTCTCTAATTCTCCTTTCTTTCTTTCTTTCTTTCTTTCTCTCTCTCGGAGGACCTGAGCCCTAGGACCATGCCTCAGGACTACCTGGCATGATGACTCCTTGCTGTCCCCAGTCCACCTGGCCGTGCTGCTGCTCCAGTTTCAACTGTTCTGCCTGCGGCTATGGAACCCTGACCTGTTCACCGGACGTGCTACCTGTCCCAGACCTGCTGTTTTCAACTCTCTAGAGACAGGAGCGGTAGAGATACTCTTAATGATCGGCTATGAAAAGCCAACTGACATGTACTCCTGAGGTGCTGACTTGTTCCACCCTCGACAAATACTGTGATTATTATTATTTGACCATGCTGGTCATTTATGAACATTTGAACTTCTTGGCCATGTTCTGTTATAATCTCCACCCGGCACAGCCAGAAGAGGACTGGCCACCCCTCATAGCCTGGTTCCTCTCTAGGTTACTTCCTAGGTTTTGGCCTTTGTAGGGAGTTTTTCCAAGCCACCGTGCTTCTACACCTGCATTGCTTGCTGTTTGGGGTTTTAGGCTGGGTTTCTGTACAGCACTTTGATATATCAGCTGATGTAAGAAGGGCTATATAAATACATTTGATTTGGTTTGGTTAGCTCAAACATGGGAAGGTTCTTAGCAAAACTACGAACTGATCGAATCTACAAGAGATGGGGAGAAATATAAAGCAAGCAGTCTTGGTTCTTGCTGCAAGTCAGATGTATAGCTCGATCACTGCTGGAAATCAATAGTGTCTGGTCAGAGCTCTTCTACCGCAGCACTTACTCCAGTTCAAGAGCCCCTTAAATGACTGAGGGTGGGTCCGTGGCCCAAACCGCAGCACATTATACTACTTTGCATTTACAGAACTTAGATCATCTTGGTGTCACAGTATTTTATCAACTTGACGACGATAAGATGCCTCACACCATCCGTGATTCAATTGAGACATTGATCCAACACCATCAGTTGAATAATACACTCTCTTTGCATTGTACCTTTAATTATTTTATCTCTAGAAAGATCATACTAAGCCCCACTGGAGAGCTACAACTGGTTGGTGAGGTTAACAAGGAATTATGTAATCTTTATGGGATTCCAGGTAACACTAGGGACACTAGTCTAAGTACACTGGTAGAGTGCTCCAGATATACAGTGAGTTTCAACAGTATTGGGACAGTGACAAATGTTTTCTTGTTTTGGCTCTGGATTTGAAATGATACAATTGAAACTTGGACTGTCAGTTTTAATTTAAAGGGTATTTTCATCCAAATCGGATAAACGGTTTAGAAATTAGAACACTTTTGTACACAGACCTCCCACTTGAGGGACCATTACGGAAAATCCTGAATGAATCGTGAATAATGATGAGTGAAAAAGTTCCAGACGCACAACCCATTGACTTTTTGCACATTTTGTTGTCTTACAAAGTACAATGAAAATTGATTTGATTGATTTGTTTTGTCAACAATCTACACAAAAGAATCTGTAATGTCAAAGTGAAAGAAAAAAAAAAAAGTGAAAGAAATTCTAACATTTTAAAAAAGTTTATGAAAAATAAAGCACTAAAATATCTTGATTAGATACAGTTGAAGTTGAAGTCAGAAGTTTACATACATTTTAGCCAAAAACATTTAAACTCAGTTTTTCACAATTCTTGACATTTAATCCTAGTAAAACAACCCTGTTTTAGGTCAGTCAGGATCACCACTTTATTTTAAGAATGTGAAATGTCAGAATAATAGTTGAGTGAATGACTTATTTCAGCTTTTATTTCTTTCATCACATTGCCACTGGGTCAGAAGTTTACATACACTCAATTAGCATTTGGTGGCATTGCCTTTAAATTGTTTAACTTGGGTAAACCGTTTCGAGTAGCCTTCCACAAGCTTCCCACAATAAGTTGGGTGAATTGTGGCCCATTCCTCCTGACAGAGCTGGTGTAACTGAGTCAGGTTTGTAGGCCTCCTTGCTCGCACAGGCTTTTTCAGTTCTGCCCACACATTTTCTATAGGATGAGGTCAGGGCTTTGTGATGGCCACTCCAATACCTTGACTTTGTTGTCCTTAAGCCATTTCCCACAACTTTGGAAGTATGCTTGAGGTTATTGTGATTTTGGAAGACCCATTTGCAACCAAGCTTTAATTTCCTGACTGATGTCTTGAGATGTTGCTTCAACATATCCACATAATTTTCCACCCTCATGATGCCATCTATTTTGTGAAGTGCACCAGTCCCTCCTGCAGCAACGCACCCCCACAGCATGATGCTGCCACCCCCGTGCCTCATGGTTGGGATGGTGTTCTTTGGCTTGCAATCCTCCCAATCCTTGCAATCCTCCCCCTTTTCCCTCCAAACGTAACAATGGTCATTATGGCCAAACAGTTCTATTTTTGATTAATCAGACCAGAGGACATTTCTCCAAAAAGTATGAGCTTTGTCCCCATGTGCAGTTGCAAACCGAAGTCTGGCTTTTTTTTGTCACGCCCTGACCATAGAGGCTTTTATTCTCTATTTTGGTTAGGCCAGGGTGTGACTAGGGTGGGCATTCTAGTTTCTTTATTTCTATGTTTTGAATTTCTATGTTTTGGCCGGGTATGGTTCTCAATCAGGGACAGCTGTCTATCGTTGTCTCTGATTGGGAATCATATTTAGGCAGCCTTTTTTCCTTTGGTGTTTGTGGGTAGTTATCTTTGTTAGTGGCACTATAGCCCTGTTAAGCTTCACGGTCGTTTCCGTGTCTCTTGTTTTGTTGGCGACATTTACAATAATAAAGGAAAATGTACGCTCACCACGCTGCACCTTGGTCTCCTTGGTCTCCTTCCGACGACGGCCATGACAATTTTATGGTGGTTTTGGAGCAGTGGCTTCTTCCTTGTTGAGCGACCTTTCAGGTTATGTCGATATAGGACTCGTTTTACTGTGGATATAGATACTTTTGTACCTGTTTCCTCGAGCATCTTCACAAGGTCCTTTGCTGTTGTTCTGGGATTGATTTGCACTTTTCGCACCAAAGCACGTTCATCTCTAGGAGACAGAACGCGTCTCCTTCCTGAGCGGTATGACGGCTGTGTGGTCCCATGGTGTTTATACTTTCATACTATTGTTTGTACAGATGAACGTGGTACTTTCAGGCGTTTGGAAATTGCTCCCAAGGATGAACCAGACTTGTTTTTTTTAGAGGTCTTGGCTAATTTCTTTTGATTTTCCCATGATGTCAAGCAAAGAGGTACTGAGTTTGAAGGTAGGCCTTGAAATACATACAAGAAATACATGCACATACACTTGACTCAAGTCATGTCAATTAGCCTATCAGTAGCTTCTAAAGCCATGTTTTCTGGAATTTTCAAAGCTGTTTAACTTATGGTTCGGGGCAGTATTGAGTAGCTTGGATGAATACGGTGCCCAGAATAAACTGTCCTCTACTCAGGCCCAGTTGCTAATATATGCATATTATTAGTAGATTTGGATAGAAAACACTGAAGTTTCTAAAACTGTTTGAATGATGTCTGTGAGTACAACAGAACTCATGTCAGGCAAAAACCTGAGAAAAAATCCAACCAGGAAGTGGGAAGCATACCCATAATATGTTGCAGCCACCACCATGCTTGAAAATATTACGAGTGGTACTCAATGATGTTTTTGACACATTTTTTTGCAGTTTTACTTTGTTTTGGAATAATTGTATTCTGTAAGGGCTTCCTTTTCACTCTGTCAATTAGGTAACTACAATGATGTTGATCCATCCTCAGTTTTCTCCTATCACAGCCTTTAAACTGTAACAGTTTTAAAGTCACCATCGGCCTCATGGTGAAATCCCTGAGTGGTTTCCTTCCGCTCCGGCAGCTGAGTACGAAGATGCTTGTATTTTTGCAGTAACTGGGTGTATTGATACACCATCCAAAGTGTAATTTATAACTTCACCACGCTCAAATGGATATTTAATCTTTTTACCCATCTACCAATAGGTCCCATTCTTTGAGACCTTACAGAAAATTGTATGAGTGGGGTACAGAGATGAGGTAGTCATTAAATAATCATGTTTAACACTATTGCACACAGAGTGAGTCCATGCAACTTATTATGTGACTTGTTAAGCAACTTTTTACTCCTGAATGTCACATTCTGACCATAGTTCTTGTGTGTTTTGCTTGTTTTAGTGTTGGTCAGGATGTGAGCTGGGTGGGCATTCTGTTGTGTGTCTAGTTTGTCTGTTTCTGTGTTTGGCCTAATATATGGTTCCCAATCAGAGGCAGGTGTTTTGTGTTGTCTCTGATTGGGAATCATATATAGGTGGCTTGTTTTGTGTTGGGGTTTGTGGGTGGTTGTTTCCTGTCTCTGTGTTTTCTCTGCACCAGCTAGGACTGTACCGGTTTGCCACTTTTTGTTATTTTGTATTTGTAAGTGTTCTCTGTTTATCGTTTAATTAAACATGTTGAGCACTGGCTACGCTGCGTGTTGGTCAGATCCCTGCTACACCTCTTCTTCTCTTGAAGAGAAGGAAGGCTGCCGTTGCACTGAACTTATTTACCCATAACAAAGCCATAACAAAGGGGCTGAATTCCTTTTGACTCAAGAAATTTCAGCTTTAATTGAAATGTTTAATTAATTTGTAAACATAAAAAAAAAAAAAAAAAATCCACTTTGACATTATGGGTTTTTTGTCGTGATGTGTGTTTTGTCCTACATTTTAATTTAATTTATTTTGATTTTTAATCCCCCGTCTCCACAGGAGGCCTTTTGCCATTTGGTAGGCCATTGTAAATAAGAATTTGTTCTTTACTGACTTGCCTAGTTAAATAATCTATTTTAAATTCAGGCTGTAACACAACAAAATGTGGAAAAAGTCAACGGGTGTGAATACTTTCTGAAGGCACTGTACAAAATCAATAGTTATTGTGCCACACTTGTAATTAATTCATACATTTAAAAGTGTGTTAACCTTTTTGATATTTATAAAGGCTCAGTCATTATCGTGCTACATTGTGGTGTGGTCCATAGTAGTGCATCGTTCCGAGTTCTTTATTATTGAATGAGTTGCATCATCTTCGGGTTGAGAGGTCTTGTTGAAATGCAGCCTCACACTCCCCCTCGCCGTTGATCAGGTCATGCATATTTCATGATCAATGTAATGTCAATGAGTCCTATACTAATCCACCTGAGATCCAGAGCGAGTAGACCCAATGATCAGGGTGAGTGAACTCAAACAGACTGGGATAAATATTGTATTTTGAGAGGCAGAGGGAGAAGGTAGAAATAGAGAGAGAAAGGAAGGGCAATATAAAGATGTCTGGTATTTACCTTCCTCTTTTGATAACAAGTTGTAGATTTAAGATTAAAACCTGAGGATTGCTATTGTGGACATTGAGGCAGACATGCCACACGTTCTAACCGCTGTCTGCAAGTCATGCAGATGTCTGCAAAAAATAGCTCACATTAGTGTAAAGTTGGTATTTTGTCTTAGCATTCAAGGGAGTAAAACATGTGCAGAATTGAATTTAGAGTGCGGGAGATAATTGATTGCAAAGTGGGTATGTGTCTTGACAAGTCAATAAGCTGTAACTGCCAGTGCATTCAATGTATGCCGTGCTGTGCTGAAACAGTTCTCACACGATTCCAAAATATCATAATAGTATATATATATACACTGAGTTTACAAAACATTACTAAAACCTTCCTAATATTGCATTTTTCATATCCTCAGAACCGCTACATCTACAAGGTGTTGAAAGCATTCCACAGGGATGCTGACCCATGTTGACTTCAATGCTTCCATAATCATGTCAAGTTGGCTGGATGTCCTTTGGGTGGTGGACCCTTCTTGATACACACGGGAAACTAAGTGTGAAAAACCCAGCAGCGTTGCAGTTCTTGACACAAACCAGTGAGCCTGGCACCTGCTACCATACCCCGTTCAAAGGCACTTAAGTCTTTTGTCTTGTCCATTCACCCTCTGAATGTCACACATACAAAATCCATGTCTCACGGTTTAAAAATAATTCTTTAACCTGTCTCCTCCCCTTCATCTACACTGATTAAAGTCAATTTAACAAGTGATAACAATAAGGGCTCATAGCTATCGCCTGAATTTACATGGTCAATCTATGTCACAGAAAGAGCAGGTGTTCCTAATTTTTTTACACTTATTTTGTGTTGTTAGTCTTATTTATACTCATATGGTACCTCTTACATTACAGGTAATTCTGACAACTTGAAAGCTTTATTTCCCTAAAACAATGTGTGTAGATGAAGATCAAGGTTATTAACTGAATTCACCCTCAAATACATTTTTAAGTGGGATGTCCAGTGGGAGGTTTACCAAAGACACCCCTGTGAGATGATTGGTTGATACTTCCTTTTCAATTGGAGCAGAGGGACTACTCAAATAGAAATGTGTCAGATCTCAGTCCAAATGCATTCAGAACAAGCTCGCAAGCCAAGCTAATTAGACTGAAAGATATCAGGGAGGTTTCCCACAACGTAAACAGACACTAATAGAGGCTGTGAAACTGCATGAGAATTTCAGTTTAAACCCAGGCTGTTACCTCAGCAGTGGGCTAATATTAAGAATGTTCATCCACTGCACTTACGCACACTACGCACAAGAATATCAAAACATCTCCCTCCGCTCATACTTAGGCAGGTTATTCTGCCCTAGGAGTAGAATAACTTGCCTAATCCCAATTTTTTCACATTGACATTTTCACTCCGGTGCGAGCATTTCAACCACTTTCTAAAAACTTTAATGTGACAATATTTATAGAGTGATGCAACACAACAAAATCATTTATTGAGATAAATAGGTATGGATGTTCTTGCACTCCCTTTTAGACCCATTAGACACAGAACAAAATCATTATTTGGACTGAGTGGGACTGAGTGATCCTTGTTCCAATGTAGAATGGGGAGTTAACATGGTATTACAGGAAGAAAGAATGTATTTTACATCAGATGATTAGCCCTTTCAGACCTAATTATGTCCCAGGGGACCCTGGGACTTTCGTCGGCGCTTCTCTCTGACACTGTGAGCTCTACCTCTTCCTTCAGCTGCTGGCCGACGGATGCAGACAGACCTACTCCTCCCAATTATGCCCAAATTCCCAACAGTGCCCATCCAAAGACCTCCACTCCAATGTATGTTAACACTTCGATTTCTTTTACCCAATTAGTCTCGCTTATTGGTTTATTCTTTGCTTAAATGCCACATCAATGGGATTAATCCTCAAGTATGATGTCATTGAACACGTTGAATCGATTTCCAATATGTATATATGGATGTTAGTGTTAGGTAAAGCAGGGATTGCACTTTCTATCCCAGAAGATATTCAACAAGTGAACCCTTTAGGTCCTGAGCAACACGTAGACCAGAAGTCCACTAACTGCGATAATATATATTTAATTTTTTATTTAACCTTTATTTAACTATGCAAGTTAGTTAAGAACACATTCTTATTTACATTGACACCCTACCCTGGCCAAACCCGGATGATGCTGGGCCAATTGTGTGCCACCCTATGCGACTCCCAATAACGGCCGGTTGTGATTCAGCCTGGAATTGAACCAGGGTCTGAAGTGACGCCTCTAGCACTGAGATGTAGTGCCTTAGGCCACTGCGCAACTCGGGAGCCCCAATTGAAGTCTGTCCTTAAAAGTGTTGCAAATGCAAGTTATCTTTCAAACAATTGTTGAGCAGAAATTGTACTTAAACACAATTGACTGCTCTCTGAACCTGCCGTTGAATGACAAGTAGTGTAATCATTTACTGGTGGAAATAGTGACGGTTCAAGACAGAGTGACGATAATTGTCTGTTGTGTGCATGTGTGCATGCAGAAAAAGTACATTTACTTTGTAAAGAAAAACAGGACATTAAGCATACTGCATAGCCAAACCACTGTTAGATGCATCAGTGTAACAACATGTCTCAAGAATGAGTTCTCTCTCCTTTCAATTGTATTCATAGTGACCTCAAATGATTCATTCTTAAAGTGTCCCTGGCAGCTAGGCAGCACAAGTACTAACTGATCACGTAGATGGTTTTGGAATGTGCTAAATTGACATTGGTGCACTAGGCAGTAGAACAGAACTGGAGAACTGGAGTGCATGTCCCCTGATTAGATAAGTATGCAAAGTGTTTGTCTGTCTTTGGCATGTGCTGTGTTATTGCACCCTATTAGAGTGGGACCACTTGTCTTAGGGAGGGAATGAACATAACTTAAGCCAAGTACCCTGCAATTCAATTTAGAGGCGGGCAGGACGTCTGAAATTCTCGGCACACTCTAAGGTAAAGTCTCATTAATAAAGAACAAAATCACTATTAAGCCATTCGATTTGGTACTATCAGTAAATGAGTGTTCCTGGCTGTGCATGTGCATTTTGATTGTGACTGATTTGACCATAGCGGGGAGTAATAGCATGCAGATATATTGGAACATGCATACCAACTCTCATCTCAATATCCATGGATACAACTGAATGGTTAATTGAAGGCCTATTGAGTTGTGATCAGACAAATTTCAGACACATTTCCAAGAATGAACTGACATAAATCAGTGAGCCAGCTTCAAAAATGATCCTTCATGGTCAGTACTGCAACATTTCACGGAACGGCAATCTCTTTTCAAATGTAGTAATGCTGCTGTCATTCTTGTTATGCACTAATGTATATAAATGGATAAACTATAACTGAACTATAGTGTAATCATCATTGAAAGCCTTCACAGTAACCGTTCTACCATGATATTGTATTAGGGTTGAGGCATTGTTCATTCAATACTATTGTGCGGGACTACGAGCATGGGATGTTTGCCACTACTTAATTGATAGTGTCATTATAGAGATAAAGCTGCTTATTTGGTTTTAATTTCGATAACCCCCCCATGAAAAAGTAGCTGATTATGACTTTTTCCTTCCACTCGCTATGTGTTTTAGGCACTCAATGTCTGCTCTCTCTAATTAAATGGGGTGAAACAGCCTCGTGTTGCACTTTTATCTTTCAATTTTGTCAGCATGTTTCCAAATGCACCCATCTGAATATCAAATGATAAATGTAAATATAAAGTCTACTCTCAGAGAACCAATTACATTAAAGGCTATATTATGGAAATAGAGATAAAAATCTACAATGTGTAATTAAAAGTTCTGCTTTTAGTTCCTCATAGGCATATGAAGGAAATAACATTTATTCAATTTGCTAATATTGAAGTGCTTAGTCTTCCCTGGAAAACCACATTACTCCTGGCATAAGTGAAATATTGGCACTGTGCATTTTCTAGATATTTTTTTTTTTACTACAGTTATTTAATTTGAATCGAGGACACTTCGTAGTTTTGAATTGGACTTATTTTAACATGAACCTTATGACCTCAGACAGGATAAAACATTTTGGGGGCATAGATTATAAATCTCTAACCGAAGGACTGTAGTTGCATGTAGCCATGGTCAAATTCATTCAAATGAACTCCTATTCTTCTTTGGTCTAACAGCGAATTCAACTAGCATGTCAATCCCAGGTGTGTCAGTTAACACTTGTACAACTCTAACATATGTTGCTCAAGTTCATTATTAAGTTGATCGTTCATTTTAATACCAAAGATCCATCAATATTGGGAAACTCATACCTAAAGAGTTAAAAATGCTCATAACTGATAGCATTAGCTGACCAAAGCTCTCTAAGACACAAAAGGCGACCTGTCACTGAAAGATGAATGGAATTCAGATGCACGACTGAATCACCTGTAAATCATACTAGAAGCCATTCCTAGAGATTTTTTTTCCCATGCATGGTTCCAACAGTGCTGGTATTAGCAGACATATGGATCACAGCCTGCAGGAATGCTTCAGTCTCACTGCAGGATCATTATTTCGACGGACGGAGCCAGGTTAAAAATATGCTCATAGAGTTCTTGGGCGGCTCTCTTTTTGTTTCCAGACTGTCCCTATTTGTCTTATTGATCTGAATCTGTGCGGCCAAAGCATCTTTAAGAAAGAAAGGTGAAATACAGGGTACATTTTGTCCACTGTGGTTTATAGTGTAATTTAAATGTTTGGCTATTCACCTGTAGTAGCAGTGCGTGGGTAAAATCACTGGAGAAGCCAAGGCAGAAAAAAAAGCCACACTACAACCTATGTTGTGATAATTGTGTTGTTTGCTCTATAACCTGTTAGTTAATATTCCTTGCCACCTAAGGCCGAGACAATAGGAGGACACAGTGGCAGAATGAATTCAAACACACCTTTGTTTCATCACAAAACTGGAGAGCAACGTTTGTCCAGTGAAGTCCACAAAACATATTGCATGTAACAGACAGTTACATGACCTACAGCGTGGTCAAACAAGTTCATGTTTCTGAAACTTTCAGACCACTAAACAACTATTGATTTAGAACCACGGAGACTTACCATAAGTCACAAAGAAAACAGGAGCTGCCTGGACTATTCCAGCACCATTTCAACTTCAACATTTCAACATCATCAAATCACTTATTCTTAGTCTAATACAGTGACAACTAAAAGATAGCAAAAGTTATTTAGTCCAATCAACATAAGTTAAATATGATGTGGCAGTCCATGGTCCTGATTTATCTGTGTGTGTGTGTGTGTGTGTGTGTGTGTGCAAGTACAAACACATGCTGACTCACCCTATTTGTAGAGAAACGGCAATGCCATCCTCCTCTCTTTCATGTTGCCAAAATGGTCTGTGACTCTGTCAAACAGTACACGCTTTTAGTTTTTGTTGTCCTGGGCTAGCTGGCTAAAATGCTCGCTAGCCTAACTTCCTTTCATGGGCAACGATTAGGCAGCTAGTTAACATTAGCCTACTACATCTAGCTACATATTGAACTTCCATCCTTTCAGGCCAGGAGCACAATCTATGAATTTATGATTGGATCAGAATCGCTCTTATAATCATTGGCCAGTATGGATAATTAAGGAAAACTACAAGTCAAAATACCTACAGTATCTCCTTCCATTAATGATTTAGGAAAGGGACAATGTTAGCTAGCTAGCCAATGGAGGATAACGACACAACGAGATGCAACAAGTTTTTTCTGTCAATTACGTTTTGCTTTCGATGTGATGTGATTGGTGTGAAGCCAAATACAAACTGGCTTCTCTTAACACTTGTTTTTTGGGTGCACCAGCGCCATTCACAGTTGAGCTCACTCAGTTTAGCTCAATGCTGATTGGCTATTATTGTTGAAAAAAATACAAAGGGAGGCCAAATGCTTACTGGCTTCACTTGCATTCAATGCTACCGGCCACAACAATGGCATACTCTTTTTGACCAGACAGCATCAGATAGATGGGCTACAGATACTGAGAAAGAGGGGCGCTGTTTCGGTCGCTTGGATAGGTTCTCCGGTGAGATACAATCATTCAGCCTCTTACGAACTGAAGGAAAATTATGAAACACAAATAGACGAAAGATATTATTTTATATTTTTTCTTTTTGTAATGGTACATTTTTTTTTGCAGAAGCTTGGCTTCCCTTGGCATTCATGAATACAAGCCACTGTTCACCTGATAATACTATTTATCTAAATTATTTATCTTAATTTATCTAAATCAAAGTAACACATACAATACATTGGCTAATTACACATGTATCAAATCATTAAGAAACCAATAACACTGAAAGTTTGCTTTGAGAAATTTGAAATAAAACCTGTCAGCATTACTAACAAAATTCAAATTTTAAATGTATCTGATAATGCATACAAACTAATAAAGACCGCTTATACAGTTGCATGTTGTCTTAAGTGGGTACATTTTTTGCAGTGTGACATGGCCTCGGAGAGGTCTGAAATCACAGATGCGCTCTACAGGGCTCCATGCTTTTACACCACCGTCAGCATCTTTCCCAACCACCTAGCATATGTGGCATTTCAGCCTGGATTGCATCCATGAGGAAGCACACGAGAAGATTTGCTGACCCTACTCAAAGAGAGAGAGAGAGAGAGAGAGAGAAGCCCTGTTTATTTCTGGTTCTAACATGTGTCCTTTGTCCTGATCCTGTCCAAATTCTGATAATGCCCACATTTTTAGACAGGTGTAGACAATCAAAATACAAGTTGGCTGCGTTTACACAGGCAAGTTACGTAAATTATTTGACAGATATTCTTTCAAAATAATATTTATGTTGACACATATTGATGTCAATGATTTTAGAGGGCAGAATAATTATGATTGAAATGGTTTCACAGTCTAGGTCCGTCACAATCAGATCACATGCAGGCAGCCCAATTCTGATCTTTTTTCTCTAATTGGTCTTTTGACCATTCACTTCAGATATCAGATATTTTTCAAAGCTCATCTCGTCACAATGAGGACATAGTGGACGGAATATAGACATATTTTAATACTATGTCTGAAAATGTGGGCATAATCAGACAAGATCAGGACACATATTTGAACCAGGTATAACCGAAGCGTGCGAGACAGAGACAGAGACAGAGACAGAGAGAGAGAAGAATTTTCCAGGAATTTGAATGCTATTGTAAAAATGCGAATGTCAAACACAAGTCATTACTATTTTTATCCACGACTGTTTTACCCATAGCCATATCATCTCCACTCTTCAAGAGCCAAAGGAGATCAAGCCATGCAAATATGCACAAAGCCTAGAGGAACAGGGGTAGACAACAATTTATTAACTTTTAAACAACTTGAATACAGCTGCTATTTTTATAATCTTGATATTGGTATTATTGTTTTTATGTTTTTTTGGATCAAGTCTTCTCTTCCATCCGTCTTCTGTAGTTTTCACTGAGAAAAGAATATGACAGAAATAAGACATATATGCTGGACAAGACCTCTCTGTAAGACATTATCTTGTTAAATTCATCATTTGCCAGGTAATTGATTGTAGCTTTGCCTCATTAATAGCAGGCATTGTTTCCCCCCTGTCATTAAGATGGAGTAGGTGCAGCTCTCTGATAAGTGCCACATTTTTTGATGAACACTATATCAAAGCAAATCTTTATCAAGGTACATCAGCTATTTTGAGATGAAAGACTTTACCCAGACAAACTTGTCCACACTCCAAAGTTGCAGTGAGAAGGTGTATTTGGGAGGGGGGGGGGGGGGTAATTAAGAAATGTTTCATTCACTGTAAACTGTATTGAAATATCAATTTTTATTATTAAAGGCATTGTGGCATTTTGGGTGCATGCTCTACAAATAATACTACACATAATGACGCATAACTGTCAAGGGAGGTGGAGACTATCACAAAGATAGGTGAAACAGATCAGGGTGTGACAAAATTCTTGTTAATATAACTCACTGTCCAATTTACACTAGCTATTACAGTGAAAGAATGCCATGCTATTGTTTGAGGAGAGTGCACTGTTATGAACTTGAAAATGTATTAATAAACCATTTAGGCACATTTGGACAGTCTTGATACCAAATTTCGAAAATAAATTCATGGTTCATTGGATCAGTCTAAAACGTTTCACATACACTGCTGCCATCTAGTGGCCAAAATCTAAATTGTGCCTGGGCTGGAATAATACATTACGGCCTTCTCTTGCATTTCATATTTTTTTCTTTGTATTATCTTTTACCAGATCTAATGTGTTATATTCTCCTACATTAATTTCACATTTCCACAAACGTCTAAGTGATTCCTTTCAAATGGAATAAAGAATATGCATATCCTTGCTTCAGCTCCTGAGCTACAGGCAGTTAGATTTGGTAATGTCATTTTAGGTGAAAATTGAAAAAAGCGGCGGATCCTTTTAAGAGATCCCAAGAGATGTGTTTCCATGTTCCCTAACATAGTGACCAAAAATTGTTGCATAAGCCACGTAAGGTGGAGATGGGGGATGGTGGGTGGGGGGCTGGATGACCTTTTGGAAAAGCTCCCTCATTGAAGCTGTCCCGCAGCTTTGGCTGTAGTGGTATTTACATTAACATGTCAATACATCCAGCCTGGTCAGGGATAAAATATTCATTTGACCTTTAAGGCTAAAACACTTAGTTAAATGCTGTCATAACATTTAACCTTAAAAATGTACAGTGCAGGACGCAGCAGCCGGACTATCCCTCATTACTGCCACATTCTAGACAAGGATAGGTACCTTTGCTGACAGCTCTGATGTGACAAAGGGACTGTTCTATTGTTAGCTGTGAAAGCCATTCATCCGATCATCTCCCATTGTAAATTTGGTTGGCAGTTTTGACAAACAAGGTGTGTCTTATTATCACACACATGCAGACCTGTACACACACACACACACACACACACAAATGCATGAAGGCACGCATGCACAGACACAAACCCTCCATCTGCTTGAAACAAACGAAATGGATGCATGCCCTTTGGGAGCCGTAGCAAATGAATGCTGTTGACAGAACAATTAGCATTTTAAAGACGGAATAACCTTTACTCAATACATCATTTTTATTACTCTGGACCTTCCTTTCCATCAGCAGCAGGACCCCAAGCCTGGTGTGTATGGCAGCATGCAATTGCCTATAGCTTGGAGCCCGAGGAACCCGTGAGAACTGTTTAATGTGCTAAAGCAGGTGCAGTCAGACAGAAAGGGCATTCTAGGCAGAGATGGATTCGTCATCTCCTGACCCTCACATCACAGCAGTGCCAGAGGAGTGTGCCGAGATGCACACATTAGACACACAAACCCCTTGGATAGGTGTTAACTGGTAGCATGCTGCTTCCATCGAGGAGGTGATATATCCAGCTCCTGTGGTATTTGCCATATCACAGAAGCTGGAATACACATTGGTTGAAATATAGATTTTGAGTTTGTACGGAAGGATTACAGTAGATCATTTAAAGTTTGATTGGTTCTGCATTTCATTTGGTCTGATCAATCACATAAATTCAATACTTAGCACACCATTCCGAAAAGATCCCTTAGGAAATTAGGTCTATAATCACACAACATTATTAATTGAGTGTACTGTGGCATATTTCATATTTTGGCATTTGGATTCACATAAAATACATTCCCAGTATAACTGCCAAGAGATTGTAGCTTCACTGTGATACATGAGTAGACTTTGTCCAGAATGGTCTTTGTAAGGCAGTGGTTCTCAACCTTTTTCAGTTAATAATGTACCACCAACATAATTTTGCTCTGCCCAGAGTATCCCTGAAGTACCTCCTCGTGTGCATTTTACCAGCAGGCCTATGGTCTCATGAGTCTTCTCAAGTACCCCCTGTGGATAAGCCAAGTACCAACCCATGGTTGGGAACCACTGTTGTAAGGAAACAGTTTAACTGATTGTTATATGATGTCTGGTAAATTTGTTGATAAAATAAAACATTTACTAATTGGATTCATGTTTGTATGCACAGCTGTCTGTGGAAATGTGTGTGTGTGTGTGCGTGTGCGTGCGTGCATACTTGCGTGCGTGCCTGTGTAGTTCACCTGTCGGCTCTTTTAGGTGTCTGAAACCAAGAGAAGCTTCGCGTAAGGTGGGCATTTTCACTTAAAAGCTCACTCTCGGGCCCCATTTTAAAGAAGAAGAGGGACTAATATGAAGGTCTTCAGAGTCTATTGAGTGTATTGCTTTTATCCACCCCACCCGTTATCCACCATGGAAATATACTCGTCATCTTCCCAAAAGCCCATCTAGGCATTTAGGGATGGGTATTGAAAATGAGCATAAGCTACACACACTCACTGTCATTTTGAAATGTTGCTTTATTGACAGTACTGAATTGGTGATGCATGGTCAGGAGTCTAAGTGGGCATGCCTTCTCCTGACCAACATACACTATATTACCAATATGATGTGGACATCTGGGCATTAATATGGAGTTGGTACCCCCTTTGCTGCTATAACAGCCTCCACTCTTCGGTGAAGGCTTTCCACCAGATGTTGGAACATTGATGCGGGGACTTGCTTACATTGAGCCACAAGAGCATTGAGGTTGACACTGATGGTGGGTGGTTAGTCCTGGCTCGCAGTCGGCGTTCCAATTCATACCAAAGGTGATCGATGGGTTGAGGTAGGGCGCTATGCAGGCCAGTCAAGTTCTTTTACACCAATCTCAACAAACCATTTCTGTATGGACCTCGCTTTGTGCATGGGGGCATTGTCATGCTGAAACAGGAAAGTGCCTTCACCAAACTGTTGCCACAAAGTTGGTAGCACAAAATTGTCTAGAATGTCATTGTATGCTGTAGCGTTAAGATTTCTCGTCACTGGAAATAAGGGGCCTAGCCCAAACCATGAAAACAGCCCCAGACCATTATTCCTCCTCCACCAAACTTTACAGTTGACACTATGCATTCGGGCAGGTAGTGTTCTTCTGGCATCCGCCAAACCCAGATTTGTCCGTAAAGACTGCCAGATGGTGAAGCGTGATTCATCACTCCAGAGAACGCATTTCCACTGCTCCAGAGTCCTATGACAGAGAGTGTTATATCACTCCAGCCGACCTTGGCAGTGCGCATGGTGATCTTCTCGGCCATGGAAACCCATTTTATGAAGCTCCCGACAAACAGTTCTTGTGCTGATGTTGCTTCCAGAGGTAGTTTGGAACTCAATAGTGAGTGTTGCAATTGAGGACAGACGATTTTAACGTGCTACGTGCCTCAGCCTTCGGTGGTCCCATTCTGTGAGCTTGTATGGCCTACCACTTCGCAGATGAGCTCTAGCAGGGCAGAAATTTGACGAACTGACTTGTTGGAATGGTGGCATCCTATGACGGTGTCACGTTGAAAGTCACTCAGCTC
Organism: Salvelinus alpinus; assembly: GCF_045679555.1. Taxonomy (NCBI): domain Eukaryota; kingdom Metazoa; phylum Chordata; class Actinopteri; order Salmoniformes; family Salmonidae; genus Salvelinus; species Salvelinus alpinus. The sequence goes on from NC_092118.1 coordinate 10,567,747, forward strand.
TTCAGTAAGGCCATTCTACTGCCAATGTTTGTCTATAGTGATCGCATGGCTGTGTGCTCGATTTTATACACCTGTCAACAACCGGGGTATGGCTGAAATAGCCAAATCCACTAATTTGAAGGGGTGTCGACATACTTTTGTATATCAAGTGTATTTTCACTTGAGCAAACAACATTTTAGTGGCTTTTTGTGTGACTTCCTTGTCTATCAGTGTATCTGTGTTTTGTTACTTGACATGTTTTGTGTTTTTTTGTGGACTCCAGGAAGAGTAGCTGATGCTTCTGCAAAAGCTAATAGTGATCCAAATAAATAAATAACAAATAAAAGTATGATTTGTAAGATGTTGAGATAACATAACCCTTCTCTAACCAAGTGATAGTGAAGTATGACGCTGCCAAAACTGGACTACAGTATGCAGTATCGCTCACACAGCTGCTTTGACACAGACATGTGTAATCACCCACATATGAAATGTCATAAACCTACTTGCCATATTTGTCTCTCTCTTTAACTGAACATGCAATAAAGCCAATCTAGTCAGAATCAATTGTGGTACTGTAGAGCTGTCATTTTCTGTGTATTTAATTTCACACATATTTGCACAGGGAAATTACATTTTACTTATCTTATGTAGTCAAGGATTATGTGTAAATACCAGGTTTCAGGATTTCTCGTGGATATATTGTACCATCAACATGACTCTTTACACTTTGGGCCAATGCACGTAAAGAAAAAAACTATGAAGTGGCAAATAGATCATTTCATTTTCAAATAGTTGCTTATTTGTCAAAATTGTCAATTCATTTCAGTAAGTGAGTTATTGATGATATAGTACATTGTAAGTGCAGATGCATAAAACAAGAGCTCAACTAAAACACCAACAGATTTTCCTCAGAGTTGTTCTGCACATGATCAGGTAACTAACCTACCCAAGGGTTAAACTCATAACCCAATCATGTGATGCACTGAGTGAATATCCAATATAAAGCCACATAATCCATAGAACTCCTCCAAACCTCATTATCTAAGTAAACTCATATTAATCCCACTGGCATCCTAATGCATTATCATGAACAATAATTCTACTTCTTAACTTGATTCTTGTTGTTAATTTGAGGATTCAATTTGAAACGTTTTTAGAAATATCAATGTGTTGCATATTGTTCACCATAGTTTCAAATACCATAATAAGCTATTCTTACACTGTGATTACGCTGTACCTAACAATGTAATTATGTATACAGTATTAGCAACACTTCATCTAAAGTGTGACCTTTGTCTCAAATTGCAATGCCTTGAAAGGTAACAAACTCATGATCCATTTGAAAGACTTTTGATTTATTTTGCTCATCGGTCATATGAAAAAAAGCAAAGGTTCCCTGACGAAGGTGCACATGTCACATGTTAGAGTTAGGCGTTTCACTGACTGATCTCTCGGATGAGGAGGAATTGAAACCGAAGGGAACGCAAAGAAGCCGCAGGAGATCCCTGGCTCCCTTGTCGAGAACGTTGTGAACTTGTCTAGGAGACTGAAATAGAGGACGCAGAGCTAATACAACATTTATCATTCTCATTGTGCCCGCGCAGACACAAACAATGTATAATGGATCAAATATCTTCGCAAAACATTGTTCTCATAACCTTTACCTTTAGGCACTTTTTCTTTCAAGCGTGCTCTAATTGCGCGTGTGTTGCAAAAACCACATCGCGGATCAAAGTGGTCACAGGTTAATAAGTACCTTGTTCTGGTGTGTGTCAAGATACCTCCATTTCCAAGCCCACTTTTGCCTGGAGTGAGTAAGCATCTTCAAAAGGATGGAGAACTAGTTTTGAACTACAAGCAGGTTTGTATTCTCCCATCCTTTGTTATACTAATCATCCCATGGGCAAACACCATAGATAACAAAGGATGGAACAACAAGCCGTTATCTCGCAAGAAAACAGGAAAACAGATATCCCCATTGTGCATAATTTAGCTGTGCTCCCATTTCTTTTTACCAATACAGAGGAAGAATGAGGTTGTAGTCTCTGTAAGAGAGAGAGAAATACTCATTCCAGCAGTCGATTTGGTACTGATGGACATCGATGGATAATGAGTCTTCAAGATCACTTACACTCCTAGAAAAAAGGTACTAAGTAGAACCATGAAGGGTTCTTTTGTTTGTCACCATAGGACGTGCCTTTTTGGTATTAAGTAGAACCTTTTGCAGAGGGTTCTACAAAGAACACTTTATGTAGGGTTCTTCATAGAACCTCCTGTAAATGGTTATACCTAGAACCTTGTATGAAGGATTCTGCCTAGAACCTTCCACAAATGTTCTGCCAATAACCCTTTTATCCTCTAAAGGTTCTTCCTAGAACCCTCTATGAGTGGTTCCACCAGCCTTATTAACATTTCAAATGATACTCTTTATACAATACATTACATACAGTATATCAAAAGGCCTTTCTTTGAGATTATAGTTAAGCCCTAACTTCTGGTCACATTAGGCCTGGAAGTCACATTATTCTGGCTTGCAAAGTGATGTGTAATTCCAAATGGGATCCAACCAGAGTCAGGTAGTGGTCTTCCGAAATAGACCTGGGGTTTTCTCACCCGGACCCGATAAGCATAAATACATTTTTGAAATATAGAGACACTTTCTGACCTGGTCGGATCCAGACCCGGTCCAATCTGAGTGAGGGAAGCAGCAGAAATCAAATTTTTTAAGCTACTTTATTAACCATAGCTGATAAAGGGAGAGAAAGGTACCACCCTATTATGCGGGGAGGGGCCGTACTGTGAGTGAGTGACAAGGGGGCAGGGAGGAGGGAGAGACAAGAGACAGCAGCCAACCAAGCCGACTCGCGCTATAGTAGACTAATAGCTGCCAGAAATTGGTTATTTATCATCAAATATGATTATGTACTACTTGCCTTGACAGCATCAAACTGGGAGAAACTAGTTAAGCTAGCTAACGTTAGCTAGCTACGCTAATTGCGGCTGCAGTGCATGCACTTCCTCATCCTACAGTTACAAATAACAACAACTCCATTCAGAATATTAAGCAGCAGCCTACATGTTGGCGCTTGGTTGTTGTAGCCTATCCTTCTCCTTTAACTTTAAATTAAAGTATTTTCATTCCATCTTCCATTGATTAGATATCGAAAAACTTTTGCCACACATGGAGGCTCTATGACTGTAGCCTATTGCCGATTTGATATCTTATGATTGGCCAACAACAACAACAAGCTATACGTGCCAAGCTCCACTCTCTTGAAAAGCAACAAGAGCGGCAGGATAAATGGTAAGATGTCTCCCTTTCTCCCTACTGCAGCATTCGGATCTGTACGGGCCCTTATTTATCTTTGTGTAGCATAACATTAATCAACCAATCCATGTACATGCAAAAACACACATGTTGAAACAAACAATTTTGAAAATCAACGTGCAATAGAGCATGCTGAGAAAGATGATAATGAGGGATATGGTTTTGAGTGTTTTACTGTACACCTAGTAAAAATGACATGATCATACTCAACTCTGGTTATTAAATCAAATCAAATTTATTTATATAGCCCTCCGTACATCAGCTGATAGCTCAAAGTGCTGTACAGAAACCCAGCCTAAAACCCCAAACAGCAAGCAATGCAGGTGTAGAAGCACGGTGGCTAGGAAAAACTCCCTAGAAAGCCCAAAACCTAGGAAGAAACCTAGAGAGGAACCAGGCTATGAGGGGTGGCCAGTCCTCTTCTGGCTGTGCCGGGTGGAGATTATAACAGAACATGGCCAAGATGTTCAAATGTTCATAAATGACCAGCATGGTCAAATAATAATAATCACAGTAGTTGTCGAGGGTGCAGCACCTCAGGAGTAAATGTCAGTTGGCTTTTCATAGCCGATCATTAAGAGTATCTCTACCGCTCCTGCGGTCTCTAGAGAGTTGAAAACAGCAGGTCTGGGACAGGTAGCACGTCCGGTGAAAAGGTCAGGGTTCCATAGCCGCAGGCAGAACAGTTGAAACTGGAGCAGCAGCACGGCCAGGTGGACTGGGGACAGCAAGGAGTCATCATGTCAGGTCGTCCTGAGGCATGGTCCTAGGGCTCAGGTCCTCCGAGAGAGAGAAAGAAAGAGAGAGCATACTTAAATTCACACAGGACACCGGATAAGACACCAAAACTGGGGCTCTTTTACGCCACTGAGTGTTAAGTTAATTTAACTACTGAATCAACACCAGACATTTTACAATGAAAAATCAACTCTAGGTAAAACTTGCCAATTTGCTGTGTACCATACAATACACTCCTGGTATATTTTTTTATTTTTTTTTATTTCACCTTTATTTAACCAGGTAGGCTAGTTGAGAACAAGTTCTCATTTACAACTGTGACCTGGCCAAGATAAAGCATAGCAGTGTGAACAGACAACAACACAGAGTTACACATGGAGTAAACAATAAACAAGTCAATAACACAGTAGGGGAAAAAAATAGTATATACATTGTGTGCAAAAGGCATGAGGAGGTAGGCAATAAATAGGCCATAGGAGCGAATAATTACAATTTAGCAGATTAACACTGGAGTGATAAATCATCAGATGATCATGTGCAAGTAGAGATACTGGTGTGCAAAAGAGCAGAAAAGTAAATAAATAAAAACAGTAAGGGGATGAGGTAGGTAAATTGGGTGGGCTGTTTACAGATGGACTATGTACAGCTGCAGCGATCGGTTAGCTGCTCAGATAGCAGATGTTTAAAGTTGGTGAGGGAAATAAAAGTCTCCAACTTCAGCGATTTTTGCAATTCGTTCCAGTCACAGGCAGCAGAGAACTGGAAGGAAAGGTGGCCAAAAGAGGAGTTGGCTTTGGGGATGACCAGTGAAATATGCCTGCTGGAGCGCGTGCTACGGGTGGGTGTTGTTATCGTGACCAGTGAACTGAGATAAGGCGGAGCTTTACCTGGCATGGACTTATAGATGACCTGGAGGCAGTGGGTCTGGCGACGAATATGTAGCGAGGGCCAGCCGACTAGAGCATACAGGTCGCAGTGGTGGGTGGTATAAGGTGTTTTAGTAACAAAACGGATGGCACTATGATAAACTGCATCTAGTTTGCTGAGTAGAGTATTGGAAGCTATTTTGTAGATGACATCGCCGAAGTCGAGGATCGGTAAGATAGTCAGTTTTACTAGGGTAAGTTTTGTGGCGTGAGTGAAGGAGGCTTTGTTGCGAAATAGAAAGCCGATTCTTGATTTGATTTTGGATTGGAGATGTTTAATATGAGTTTGGAAGGAGAGTTTACAGTCTACCCAGACACCTAGGTATTTATAGATGTCCACATATTCTAGGTCGGAACCGTCCAGGGTGGTGATGCTAGTCGGGCGGGCAGGTGCAGGCAGCGAACAGTTGAAAAGCATGCATTTGGTTTTACTAGCGTTTAAGAGCAGTTGGAGGCCACGGAAGGAGTGTTGTATGGCATTGAAGCTCATTTGGAGGTTAGATAGCACAGTGTCCAAGGAAGGGCCAGAATTATACAGAATGTTGTCGTCTGCGTAGAGGTGGATCAGGGAATCGCCCGTAGCAAGAGCAACATCATTGATATATACAGAGAAAAGAGTCGGCCCGAGAATTGAACCCTGTGGTACCCCCATAGAGACTGCCAGAGGACCGGACAACATGCCCTCCGATTTGACACACTGAACTCTGTCTGCAAAGTAGTTGGTGAACCAGGCAAGGCAGTCATCAGAAAAACCGAAGCTACTGAGTCTGCCGATAAGAATATGGTGATTGACAGAGTCGAAAGCCTTGGCCAGGTCGATGAAGACGGCTGCACAGTACTGTATTTTATCGATGGCGGTTATGATATAATTTAGTACCTTGAGCGTGGCTGAGGTGCACCCGTGACCGGCTCGGAAACCGAATTGCACAGCGGAGAAGGTACGGTGGGATTCGAGATGGTCAGTGATCTGTTTATTAACTTGGCTTTTGAAGACCTTAGATAGGCAGGGCAGGATGGATATACATGTAGGTCTGTAACAGTTTGGGTCCAGGGTGTCTCCCCCTTTGAAGAGGGGGATGACCGCGGCAGCTTTCCAATCCTCGGGGATCTCAGACGATATGAAAGAGAGGTTGAACAGGCTGGTAATAGGGGTTGCGACAATGGCGGCGGATAGTTTCAGAAATAGAGGGTCTAGATTGTCAAGCCCATCTGATTTGTATGGGTCCAGGTTTTGCAGCTCTTTCCGAACATCTGCTATCTGGATTGATGTTTGATGATTGATGATTCCTTGGAAGGCAAAAATTATTATTTGGAAGGCAAGATGTTTTTTTTGTAATGATTGTAACGTTTTTCTTTCTTTCAAATAGTGCCTGAGCATTAGTGTTTACATCAGTGTTTATTAAAATTTAACATCAGGAGTTTGAGAAATCTGATAAATTTCAAAAGACAGGCATGAGAATGTTTTAAAATGTAGCTATATGGGAATATTTGTGCACTTATCTGGTATTCCCGTAATCATTTTACACATATAGTACTGGCATAGTTGATATCTTTGCCATGATTTCTGTCTTTCAAATGAGTATTTTCTGTGATTTTATTGAGCAGATGGTAGGAGAATAGAAGGAAGTCTTCATCAAAGAACCCTTACGATGTTAACGGTTCTAGGTGGAACTCTTTACCTTACAAAGAAACCCTCATCTTCCAAAGAGGGTTCTTCAGATTTGTGGTACTGTAGAACCCTATCCAGCCGCAAATAACCCTTTTGGAACCCTTTTTTTCTAAGACTGTAGGCAGAATGTATATTGTAGACCTTTGACATGAAGTGTATTATCCATATTGGATGAATGGTTGTTAAAACTTACACAGCCAATAAGTAGACTAAATCATGATCAATTAATAGTCATCACCATGGTCAACCGCTGTTTCTAGGAACAACAAAACAAAAATAAATATATTGAATAAAAGACACAAAAAAAATGACAAAAAGGTTACAATTTCCTAGTGTCAAGTCAAGCTCAACATCACGCACATCACAAAGTCTAACATGCTTGCGGAGACAATTTATTCACTCCTATTTCTATCAAGTGTCAACTTCCTCCAAACAAGACACCTGGCTGTGCTATTCAAACCCTCTTCTAATTGAATGCCTGTCAATTCACTTCCTGTAAAGATATAATTCCGGCCTTAGTCTTTGTGATCCGACATTGTTTTCCTTTATGTTAAGAAATGAAGAGAAAGAACAAAAACGTAATTAGAACTGTATGGGTAACAATTGTTGGACTGAAGGACGTCCAATTCTTCAGGTTTTATCTTATCTTGCAGAGCAGCAAACCATTCATTAGATGTTGGAGTGCCTGCATGGTGGGCTTGGGTGAAGATAGCGCTCAGGTCCGGGCAGTAGGGCTGAGTGGCTGGTGTGAGACTGGCACAGCACTTGATCACTGCACATTGGTAAGGTAGAGGCTATCTGCGGAAACTCCAGATGACCCTTGGGGGACATGAAGAGAGCGTGATGCACCAAGAAGCCAGACGAATGCTCCTCTGGGTGAAACAGGGGCTGTCAGCTGCCCCTCTCTGCATGACCTGACCACCCTTCAGAATACAGATGCCACTCTACTCTCCCACCAAGACAGTTCATCAGCTTTCCCACAGGCCATCTGTAAATCTCTTTGACATTCAAGTAACTCATGAGACCATGGAAAGGAATAGATAAATAGCGGAGAAGGTAGACTTAGTTAAGCTCTGTTTCTTTTGACATTGAAGGTTTGTTCTCTCGAAAAGGGCAGTTGTACGTAACAAAACTGTGCTGTTTCTTGAATGCTCATTGACCCTTGCTGTGCCAGTCTCTAACCATGCCTCCAGAAATGTAAAAGCTCTCAACTACTGGTCTACGGGAGACAATACATTCAAACCGAGAAGCAAGTGTGACAAGGCAGACTTGCAAATGGACATGTTTGCATGCATTGCTGTATTTCAGTTACAAACATTAATCAATCCCTATACTGCACATTCAGGTGTGCACATCAAAACAGTCATTGTCCATAAAACAGGACATTTGGATTATTGAATGTTTTCATGTGTGACACGGTAAAGAAAGACTGAAATTATGAGAATGGACAGTTTAAGTCCATATATTGAGATTCAAGATATTGATTTCCTGATTAACGGGTTGCACAAGAGACGTGAGGAGAGTGTAAACGACCTCCTTTCAAAATCTCAATTCAACTCTCACTTTGAAAAAACACTCTCAATGTCAAGGCAGTGCTGTTTTCAGCTGTAAACAGTGACACGACTCTAATAAACAGTCTGCCACGGTTCACTCTGTATTAATAACTAACTTTCATCTACTGTCAATCTTAATACAAAGCTCCAATTATCCAGTCTTTACTGGAGTGGAAAGAATTGGTTTATCCATACTTGCCAGAGAACTACAGAAGTCTACTAGCTCACTGGGTGAAATCATTTGACTTCTTTATAGTTGCTTCATTGGAATTATAATCTTACTGTTATGGCTGTTGGGAAGTACTGCTGGGAAGTAACAGACTTAATGTAGCTTAGTTGGTCGAGAATGGCACTTGCAACGCAAGGGTAGTGGGTTTGATTCACGGGACCACCCATAAGTAAAAATTGTATCCAAGCATGACTGTAAGTCACTTTGGTTCAAACTCCTGTAGGTCATATGGTGATATCTAGATAGACCATTTTAGCTATTTGATTTAGAATTTTAGGACCCCTGTAGGTATAAAAAAATATGTAAAAATGATTTGATCAGACATTGAATTAGTAGTCCATAGAAACTCATTGAATTCGTGGCAAAGGATAGTCCAACATTAAATCAAAAGGAAGTATGGTTTGAAGTGTCTTACCTGTACCTTAGATATATAGGAAAGCATAACAAAAAGTGTTACATGTGTAACACTGGTTCCTTTTCCAAAAACAGGAACCACACAATCACTAGATGACCTTCTGGTGAGTCCTGTGAAGTGTGTGAGATTGAGACGCAGCCCATGCAAAAATCCGGAAGTCTAGCTTAAACACAGATTTTGATGAACAAAACGACAATGAAATGTTTATGCTAATTAGCCTTAGAACACTTCCGCGAAATGGCATAGATTATTATATTATAATGATGACAGAATACATAACAGCAGAAAGTGTAGAGAAGTTTTAGCTGACTGAAAAAAATGCATGACGTTTGTTGTCTCAAGGTGCATTCAGTTTGTCAGGATCTCCAAGCCAACTTACTTGTTTTTGCGTCACTCTCTCCAATGTAATAACTACTAAGGCGATGTCACTGACAACATTGACAGAGTAGAAAAGGGAGCCCGGCAATCCAATGACAGTGTTTTAATCATGTCCTAATTAGAATATTCAGAAAATATGTTTTGTGTCATCTTTACTCGACGGTTATCATTTGGAGATGTTAGTGGAGAGAAATGACAGATCCAATTAACCAAAGTGTCAAATTCATATTCCCAAATTGTCTAAACAGTTTTGAATCTTTAATACAGGTGTATGATGAGTCTTTGAATGTATTGTTTTCTTGTCTGTATTGTGCCATGTAAGAAGGCTGTTACATGCATAGAATCAGTTCATTTCATTTATTATATTAATTCATTAATTATAATCGAGAGTGATCTTTATAGTTACATGTTGGGTGTAATTGGGTTGTGTTGGGTGTAATTTGGTGTTAATTAGGTGTTTATTTCAGTAGTAAACACACCGATAGGTAAAACTTCATATTAACAGTACAGTTCCGAATATTGACTTTTGCCCTCAAAGCATCCTCAATTCGTTAGGGCACAGATTCTACAAGGTGTCGATAGCAGGTGTTCTTAATGTTTCGTCAACTCAGTGTCTGTTGATATACAGGTTTCTTTGTCTGGTCAAAGTGGAATACATAGACTCTCAAATGGTTTTATTAGTAGTTCAAGTGTCCGTCCTTAAAGGTCTATATAATGTGGAGAGAAATGTAATTTACTGTGTGGGTTCAAGACACAGTTTATGAAGAGGTGAGACTGTGAAAGAGTTGAATTAGCAGTGGTATGATAGTGTACCTGTGCCCTCTTGAGGAAAATGAAGATCAGATATTCAAAAGCGTACAGATTTTTCATGTTAGGAACCCTTCATTTCCATGAAGGTTATATTCATAACAGATTCATTATTAGACAATTTACATGAATGACATTTATGAACAAGTTTGATTTCATTAAATACATATTGTGTAGCCGCTGAAAAACAACACAAATCACTGAATAATGGGTTGAACAATTTTATGATTCAGTGCTCCTAACATATGCTGTACTCCATTAGGGAATCTGAATGCAGTCCTAATAGAGAGACATGATTGAAAGGATTCCCATTGAATGTTGTCCGTACAAAGGAAAATATCATTGTATCAGAGAGATTAGGATCTGGATTTTCCCTCACCAGTCAACCAGCAGGTAAAAAAAGGACCAATGACAATGGGGCTCAGTGAGTTTCAATGCCATGCCATGCTTGGCACATATTGCTGATATAAAGTGAAGGTGAAGAAGTTTCTCCATCCAAAAAGAGATCATATGAACATAACAGCACAATTCCACAGATAGCCTCTGAGGAGTATAGAGACACAGAGGTGAGGATGACCATGTTTTAAAGAAGCAATGGCCGAGAATAGTATTTGTCATTTTGTGGATACAGACATCCTTCAGTGATGAAATACTGGTGACTGCCAAAACTGTGCTGGATATGAAGTAGAAATAACCCCCATGTGTTTTTAAAACAGTTGAGAGACCATTTGGTTTTGTTGATGTGTAGCGTAGTCAAAATGTACCCCTAAGAAATGGGCCGCTGTAGCGGTGTGATGCTTTCGGCTGTTTTCTGGCTGCCTGCCTCTACCATTGCAGTGGCCCAGCTGCCACCTGAGATATTCCACGTACGACATTTATCCAGGGGAGGGCATTGACAGATGCTTCAAAGCGGATTTGTGCCATGGCCAAGAAAGGCCCCCTAGTCACATTAGATAAGGCAGGGGACAATCATATTAACCTGTGTGTGGCACTGCCATGTTTGAAACACACAGGGCCCCCTCCTGCCTGCATAGCCTGCAGCATCCGCCTCACAGCACATAGAGCTACTGAAAACTGTTTTGACAAAATGCTGCAGACCTTTGTGTTCACAGGGACAGATTGGTCTTTGCTCGTATTATAACATGACTGATATTTGTGGTAATATGGATGACCTTTGTTGTGTGTCATGTTATTTAGTTGCTGCTTATTTTTAATCATGGTTTGCCATGTTCCCATTTTCTATGAAATGTCCTTGCATTTTTCTGTTGTGCACCACAGGCTGGCTAACGGTACCAAATCCAATATTCTTGTTACTATAAAGCAGACACAAAATAATACAACATAACACTTGTTCAATCAAAAATCATATGCCCGAGTGCTGTTCTGACAGGGGGCAAGATAAAGCAATGAACAAAACACAAAACCACTCGCAAACAAAACCTACGTTCGGAACATTACTCATCAATAACTCCTGCAGTTCTCAGCTTCTCTGTAAAAGAGCTTATTACATAACAACATCTAACATTCCTTTACTGTAAATTAGCTGCAAACTGGATTCAGACTGTCATGGTGAGAGGAGCAGTGGGCTGCTCTCTGCGCTAAGGAGAGAGCCACTTTCTCTGGAGGTATGTCAAAGTCAAAGTAATCAATCCTGTCTTTATTTCCTGGCTTTGGCTCCATTTGGCCCAGAGTAGTGCTCCATCCATGCAGGACCCGTAGCCACTAACTGCCCACCCAGCATCTACGCGGCGATGTAGACTATTTGATCAGAGGCTGTCCAGGGGTAAAGACTTCGCACTGATTTTTTCTCTGTTTACTTCCTGCCCTATGTGCCCTCTACAAGCTCCTGTCTCTATTGATCAGCAGTGTTTGTCGAGTGACATCGTAAACCTAGTGTCGTCCACGGCATTTAGTATGCCAGCTCCAGTTGACTTTCTAGGGACGTTTTGATGTTGCATTGATGTTGAGGGCCATGGCAACCCACATCAAAGGTCAAACGCTGTTGAGCATTGCCTACATAGCAGAACGATAAAGGACAAGAGTTGCGGTGAAAATGTAGAAACTTCCATCCAGTTATTTTAACTGTCACTTAGAATGTGTTTGAAAAAAGAGAGTCGAGGCCCAATACATATTTATTACTGAGAAAACAAACCCTATTTTCCTCCCCTCTCCTTACTCTCAAAGTGCTTTTCTTTCGGCCACACAGACATGGATTGTTATGCATAGAGTGACACGACCTGCAGGCATTGCTCCGATTCTTATCGCCATGCTCACATCTGATGAGAAAACCGCGCCTGACAAAGGCAGATGCGCCTATATTCTGCTCATATCTGCTTTTTAACGATTCCATCAAAGCTGGATAAGCCGGATGGCAATAGACAAGATGGTAATATGTAGACAAATCTCGACAGCATCTGCTCACAAGAAAGCCAGATTCGAAATGCTGTCTGAACCGTTGAAGAAAGTGAAGAAAATGATGAGAGGGGAAAAGATATTGGCCATCAAAAGCAGGTCCACCTTTGGAAATGTCACTCCAATGCTTTGTATAGCTTTCTAATCTTTCCATAGATTCAAGCTGCCTTGACATTTCTTGATGTAATTAAATGAGGTCTTTATTCAATCAAAATCCACATTGCAGTATTTACATAGTAGTATTGCTCTTTTTTCCCATTGGTAGATACAATCACAGCTGGCTTGGTAGTGTAAAAACATTCTGCTCATTACTCTCAGGTAGACTATGCTGACAGGTATGCTTCCAGTTATCGGAATAAGATATGTGTCTGCGTGGGCAGTAGTTTGTATACATAACATTCTCGCATAAACAAAGACACTATATAGAGCAAAGAGTATCACCGTCACTAACAGTCATTAATTGACACATATTGCAGGAACATGCTTTACATTCATTTCTGTTTCTATATGTGCATTTTGGGGTTAAGGAAGTGTAATCATATTCTCAATAATACAGTAGAGATTTAAGAAAATAGAGGGTACCAATGATGAACTTGCACAAAGATTCAAAGTCTGCCCCCGACTGTGATGCAGTGCTTATGGATGGATGTGTAATGTATTACAGGTAGTAATGTCCCATTGTTGGTCACCAGCAGTGTATTAAATTGCAGCTTTACACTCCGGTGCTGTGCACTGTTGGCAGAGTCACGGCGTCTGCCTCTCCGTGTCGCCACACGCAGACACATCCTGACTGACAGCACACTCCCCACAGAACTGAAGGTAATTGGCATTCAGGATCATCTGGATGATAGGGAGGGAAGTGAATTCGGGGGGACGTCGGCCCTGTTTTTTTATCCCGCACAACGAAGTTCTTCTCACCCACACCCATTTGCAGCAGAGGCTGCTTTGCATGCAGTGAGTTGGCAGCCAGTCCCCAAGGGAGATATTGGTGGTGAGGGAGAACGGCTTTCTATGCATGAACAGAAATCTCCTTCAGGTTTGTGTTTCTCTCTCTGCATGTCTGTAGGGATTTATGACCCGTCACCTCAGAACCCGCAGGGATGTGATTTCTCAACGTCACTCTCCCCCACGCGATGTGTCAATCTGCTGAGGGGTTTGCTCATTGATCCACGTCGCTAAAAACTCTGAAATTAACAAGGGACAGGGTGACAGAAGTTTATTGTGCTACCTAAGCTTCCTCAAATCTCACAGACGTACCACAAATATATTCTTTGTTTTTGGTCTTATATGGGTCATGCTATCAAGTATGTTTCCCCTCTTCACATGAGGGGCAATCAAACAATATGAGGCTGTTTAGTGAACAGTCTGACATCTGCATTCAAACCACCGTATTCTCTATTAGTCTGTGGAGATTTGATGGAGGGTATTAACCTGCATTCTTGCCAGCTCAAATAAATGACTCAGCTGTACCTGTGCCCTAAGGTAGATCATTAAAATGGTTGATGGCTGTAATAGCCTTCTCCACTATACAACACTTTTGTGGCTCTACATTCACGACAAAAGAGCTTGCTCCAAATGAAGACCGAAATTAAGCTCTCTGTCAAATAGAATAAACAATTATAAATGTATCAGTGCAATATTCGATGTATTATTAAGTAAGTTGACAACATTTCCATTCTTTGGATTGCAATGGTTTTCACTATCCAATTGCACCTATTTACTACGGAAATAGCCACATTGTGGAGGTATTAAGTCTTAAGAAAACTATCAACAGCTGACTTAGCTTGACTGGGTTAATGCCTGTCAGTGGTTGACCTCTGATGCCCTTAATGTATGGTAATCATTGTGTTTGTTCTAGGAATGCAATGAATATCTCAACCTGCTTTAAGTAGAGTTGCATCGAATGCTTGAATGACCTGTGTCAACAAGATGATGGAAGCCACACAGAGGAGTGATTCCCTGTCTCTCCCCAGAACGTTGGGTCGGCAGGCGGAAAGTTTTTCTGACTTTGTAATATGCAATTGGATTTCCCCTTTGCAGAATAGAATATGGATGACCCACTACTGAGACACTTTTGACATATTGACAGCTGTCTTAGCAGGCCTGCTTGATGTAGTCAATGTTGTCAGTTGTTTCAGTTATGATTGCGGTAGAAGGGCCAACCCTTACCGATCGACCCACTTGAATACCTACCCAGCTAGCAATGAGGAATCGGCCCAGAAGCGGCCCTCTTCCGGGGGACCGGAACTGATTGACTCAGCCCGTAATCGGGTGTCGGACTCGGCCCGGAATCAAAATGAATGACTGCCCAGAATCGGCCCAACCGGCATCTTACCAGAATCCCCCCAGAAGCAGGCCAATGCAAATTTAAATAAATGTATACAAATGACCCAATTTAGTAATTTTTAATATTACTATAATACATTTTATACATACAAATGATACCCATCCACAAAAAATTGTATCTTGTGTTGGAGGAAACACCATACACCTGGTGACCGTGTTAGCATGCATGCGCCTGGCCCACCAGAGGAGTCACTAAAGAGCGATGGGACAAGGACATCCCTGTCGGCCAAACCCTCCCCTAACTTGTACGACGTTGGGTCAATTGTGCGTCACCTCATGGGTCTCCCGGTTGCGGCCGGCACGGGTCTCGAACCAGCATCTGTAGCAATGCAGTTTGCACTGCGACGCAGTGTCTTAGACCGCTGCGCCACTCGGGAGGCTCCTGCCACAGAATTTTTTATGCTTATCAATTGCCTTGCATAAAGTATCAAAATACTACACAGGACTCTTAAATTTTTTTATTGAAATGTTAATTGTATTTTTTGATCACAGAAACAATGAGAAAATATGAAAAAAATAATGAAATGTTAATTATGTAAAGCAGCCCATGTAATCATCTGCCAGAGGGTAGCCTCAATTGGCCCGAGCCCCAAGTAAAACATTTGGGCCAGATAACTCACTGGAATCGGCCCGAGCCCCAAATAATACATTTGGGCCAGATAATTCACACCGGAATCGGTCCAACCTCAATCCCCGCATCCTAGCCATAAGTAATACTGCCGAAGGCGAGTTTGACTCTCTGCAGAGTGCCCCGACTCGACCCAGATTCACTGTGCTAGCTGGGTATTTAGTTTCCTCTAAGATGGTGGTTGCCCATGTGTATATCTGTATATACACATGGGCAACCACCATCTTAGAGGTGTGCACATTATGGGGGACAGAGATGTCATCGGTCATGTCCAAGAGCTCTGTAGCTATAAATCAACTATTGTTTTAGAAACACTGTTTTGAGTAAGACACCTTCTTTTTGGAGCCTCTCCAAGTATGTCGTACTCCTTTCAGATTCATTGAACATTTGAAACATAATAGGTGGTTACAAAAAAAAACATTGATATAGCACTAAACCTAGGAATAATTACACAGTAACAACATTGTAATTTAAAGTGTGACCTCATGTCTTTTCAACATCTGTTTATTTTGACAAAGATACGGGAATGCATATAGCAGTGACTGTCCTCGTGTTCTCTCCTATAACGTTGTTGTGGAAGCCAGACAGATTCATTGGTCAAGACCGCTATTGTATCCAATATATGGGTTTTTCTTCGTTTTTTTTGTGGAGAACATGTTATTTGCAGAGCACAAAGTTTCAGTGTACCACATCAAAGACATCAGGCTACAAAGCTACATTGCAATAGCCATTTTTACAGGCTGGGTCTTACCACCTGCTTTTCTGGGTGTCCTTGATGTTGCAACGAAATGTCTTTCAGGCTCTCTTTAGTTATTTTTATTACCTCCATTTCTATTCTTTCATCCATTTCCCTCTCAGACACAAAAGGGCCTTTGTAATATATATATTTTTTAACAAAACCAACCTCTGGATAGTCTGGAAAGTGAGTGATCTTAGAAACAGTAAGAAGATAAGCAATACAATCGGTGAATAGATGGACGGCTTGAATCATCCAGCCATGTTTTAATACTTCGCTTATGATTATTTTCATAATTGATTTGTCTCTTCTTACCTTGGAAGACGTTTATGGTCAAGACGTGATAAGTTGGATAATATCTTTTCCACCACAGATAAAACAACCGTGCGTGATCTGATCATAGGAGGCATCTGAAATGATCTCCGCTGACAGAGCCCTAAAAATACCTTGCCACAGTGGCCATTAAACTCTGTGAGAGGTCCAGAGTTGACACAATAACCTTGCAGGTTTGACCCCGGACAGGAAGTGACATTGACTAGGCCAGAAAAAGAGTGGTCCACATGTGACTTTGCACCTATTTTTCGAAGTTACTACGGAAATACTAACTGCAGTTGAACACTTTATCTTCATCTAACCTCTGTTGTCTTGCTTCGTGTGGCCTGTAGCTGACTCTATACTGGAAAGGTGTCCATATGATGGACCTATTAAAACTAGGTAATAAAGCAGAGGGAGATGAAAGCCGCCCGTACACAACACTGATCTGTCATGGGAATGGAGACTGTGAAAGTGAAGCCTGGGATGTAGACTGCTAGACTCTGCTTTAGAGGGGCAGGGTTGCTGTAATGAGTATTCAGGCGATGTGTGAATACTGATGGCCGCTCCTATTACTAGGTGCGAAATGGAGCGATCCAAAGATAAAATGTCACATTGAGGTGCAATATGAGTTATGTCCAACAAATTGTTGCGTTCAGTGGCAAGATGTAATACTCACATGAATTACTCAGGTGAGAAGCTTCTGTAACAATGAACAATCCATTTTAGTCCAGTACTTTCTCTAGCTCGTTTCTTTGTTTTGTCATTCACCTTTAGCTACCCCTGAATAGAACACACGTTTGTCATTCTCTCACAGTTTTCTGAAATCCCGTGATGTTTGTCGTCACGTTTACACATAAGCTACTGTATGTCTTTAGAGAAATAATGTCTTCATTTTAGTCCATTTTGCCTTAATTTGTGGATTATTTTGTTATTTTTCCAAAACTTCGGATGACAGAGAAAACACTTAAGCAAGGGAGTGTCGAGATTTAGCCAATGACCATACTAGAGTCACCTACAGTATAAACAAAATGCTTGTCATTTCTGCACATGCATGACTTAATGCCATTTGACATCCATGAATGCTCCAAGTTGGTTTTTCATTCATCTGACGGCCGTGTCAATCATAGTTAAAAAGGTTTGGTTGATGTGATGTGCAACATCCTCAGCATACTGATCTACAGTATTAGGCCACAGAACTATTTCTGAGTCATAAATCATTAGTATAAAAAACTGATAAGGAAGGAAAAAATAATACATCTGTACTCAACTTTGACGTCTTATGCCACCCTAGTCATAGACTGTTCTCTCTGCCACCGCACGGCAAGCGGTACCAGAGCACCAAGTCTAGGTCCAAGAGGCTTCTAAACAGCTTCTACCCCCCAAGCCATAAGACTCCTGAACATCTAATCAAATGGCTACCCAGACTATTTGCATTGCCCCCCCCTCTGTTACACCGCTGCTACTTTCTGTTGTTATCATCTATGCATAGTCACTTTAATAACTCTACCTACAGGTACATATTACCGCAACTAACCGGTGCCCCCGCACATTGAGTCTGTTCCGGTACCCCTCTGTATATAGTCTCGCTATTGTTATTTTACTGCTTCGCTCTTTAATTACTTGTTACTTTTATTTCCTATTCTTATCCGTATTTTTTTAAACTGCATTGTTGGTTAAGGGCTTGTAAGTAAGCATTTCACTGTAAGGTCTACACCTGTTGTATTCGGCACGTGACTAATAACATTTGATTTGATTTTAAATACACTCGCGTTATTCATCCGTGAGGTAAATACATTTTTTGTTCAGTGTATACATAACAGAAGACTGAAATAGAAAAAAACAGCTTGACATAGAAACACTGAATTTTCGTCATATTTTTGTATATATTTTTTTTTATTAATTATGAAATGAGAAAAAATATGAATAACATTCCACCCATGAAGCCAAAGAGGGCAGTTTTGGTCATTTACTGCAGGAAAGGGCTACCCACAGTTAGGATTATGGTGTGGAATCAATCCATCAGAGCAATGGGGCCTAATAGGAGGGATATGTAACTTGTAAACTAGCTGTTATTGGCAGAGAGGCTTTGAACTCTCTTTGCTATTGGTCTATTAACGTATACCACCTGGTGATGTCACCAAGCAAGCTAAAACTCCACCCATGCAAAACCTGCTGATTAGAAGTCCTGTGTAGATAGCAATTATTGGGAAAAACACAATCACATTTTCTCATACTTTTGCAGTGTTAGTTTCATCAGCTGTTGTACAAATAGGATACAATACACCGAAAAACATAATTTTAACTGCACTGGACCTTTAACAGACTGGCAGGAATAAGGAGTATAGACCAGGATTTTTCAAAACAGAGCTTGAGTGATTTAGGTAACCTAACCATGTGTAGCCTAAATACAATTTCATCTGACAGTCTTTCTACTCTAACTAAATCATCTGTCTTAAGACAAAGCAGATTAGAAAACATGTCACATTTGTTAACCTCTGTACGTGCATGTTTATTATGCAAATGCTAAATAAACTTGGGATTAGTCATACAGAGCACAGTGCCAATGACATTTATGAAAGGGAAGACAGCTGGGAAGTAGCCTGTGTGTGTGTGTGTGTGTGTGTGTGTGTGTGTGTGTGTGTGTGTGTGTGTGTGTGTGTGTGTGTGTGTGTGTGTGTGTGTGTGTGTGTGTGTGTGTGTGTGTGTGTGTCTGCGCACGCAGAGCCGGCCCTAGCCTTTTGGGGGCCTCATAGCCAAAACATTTCAGTCCCCCCCCCCTCTTGACGGCAGGGAGAATTTATTTTAGTTTTAAAGTTATTTTACTGAAATCCTACACATTTTGCCATGGGGCATAGACAACATTTTGCAATTTTATAACACATTTTGTGCAATTCTACTCATTTTGCCATGGGACAGAGAGAAAAATGTTCAGTTTTACAGCTTAAACCCTTTTGGATGTCCAAACCGTGGGATGGACAGAAATGTCTGACATTTTAAAGCTAATTTCCTTAAATTCGTATTTTTTTCCCATGACTTATGCCATGTTAATACGATATCTGAGTGAGAGTGATTAACAAAATCAATGGAGGGCCCCTGCATGTTCGGGCCCCTGGGCACATGCCCTTCATGCCCGGTTGGTAATTTCGCCATGATTACTAGTTTAGATAGCTGGCTAGTCTAACTTTTATTTATCAGCTTTAATATTGCAGATATATTGTGACTTCTATCAATGTAAGTGTCTGCATCATTTCCAATCCCCCATACTGTATATGTTTGGGCGTAATATCTATATATATTCTACTTCCAGCTTATACATACATTTGTCACGCTTGTCATAATGAGTGGACCAAGGTGCAGCGTGGTAGGCGTATATTTTCCTTTATTAAATGAACACCAAACAAAAACAACAAAATACCAATCAAAATGTGAAGCTAAATAATAGTGCTAACAGGCAACTATCCACAGTCAAGATCCCACAAAGAACAATGGGGAAATGGCTGCCTAAATATGATCCCCAATCAGAGACAACGATAAACAGCTGTCTCTGATTGGGAACCATACCAGGCCAACATAAATCACTAATCACCTAGATGACCCACCCTAGTCACTATCACGCCCCAAACAACATAGAGAATAAACAGCTCTCTTTGGTCAGGGCGTGACAACAGTACTGTGCTGTTTCACAAAAGTTCTGAACCTTTCTATTCTCATAGTTTCTACAGATTGTAAATTACATTAAAAAAAACTTTTTGCTAAGAGTATTATTATATTATTGATCAATTGAATATGGCTTTTCAAGTCACCTAGCAGTATTATTTGCAGAGTTAGCTCCAGGTAAATGTTAAATTATTCAGCCAGGTAAATTATTTAGCCATTTCTGAACCTGCGACCAAAAACAAGCTACATAAGGGCAGTACCAAAAAAAGTGATCTAATGATTCTGTTTCTTCGCAGCAAAATCTACAGAACCGGGATGGTTGTATCCCCCATATATATAATATTCTATTGGTTTAAATAATATTGTATAATCATTTAAATTGGAAAACTCAAAGTTTTGAATCTGGCATTGTTTTGTATATCATTTCATAAATCATGTGCCATGGAATCGAAAATATCTTCCCAATTATTTTTCTTCCTGTACGGCGCAGCTGTCAAATTTTTGGGCCTTAAATGAAACTAGTATACTTTTTCTATTTATCCCAATTTTCTTTATCCAATTTTAGTCTTTAATGCAGGGTCGAAAGACAAATTCATTACCTTCTCCCCCTTCCACTTGCCTCCTCCATTTGTGTAGTAATGCTGCAATCAGTTATTTGTCATTTTGGATAGAGCAGACATTTCAATTTATTTTTGTTAACTGCATTTGTGACATAACTCCACCAGTCCTATTTATGATATAATTTACAAAGATTATACAATTTTTTAAATACATTTTTTCCAAACATTTAATATTTGTACTGTCTTTTCTGTTGGATTAAACTGAAATTGCAACCAGCTTTCTATGGCTTGTTTTAAAAATAGCGATATTTTTGAGATTATTTATTTTTAAAATAACCGAAAGTGAGAGGTTGTAATCTGAATTAAGTGAACAAAGCCATTCTTGAAGGCGGGGTGAGCCATTCTTACTAATCTGCTAGAGAACCAGTTCGGATTTAAGTACAGCTTTTGCATGACTGAAGCCTTTAGTTAGAGGTCCAATGCTTAAATATTTAGTCATTTCTGCCCGCCGAATTCATATTTATTATATAAAGAGGCCCGTTTAATTTGATCTGGCCTGCCTTTCAAAATAAAGTGGATTATTTTTTGCTCACAAAATAAATAAATAAACTAGTTGTTGGGTGTAGGCAGGACCATAAGAAAATAGGTAAACTGGGATATGACTAAAGAGTTAATCAGGGTGATTTTTTCACAAGTAGACAGGTATTTCCTTTCCATGGTAGCAAGATATTATCTATTTTTGCAAACTTTCTATTAAAATGTATTGTAGTGAGACCATTTCTTTCTTTCGGGACATGAATACCGAGTATGTCCACTTCACTGTCAGACCATTTTATTGGTAAACTGCATGGTAATGTAAAAGTTTTATTTTTTTGTGTTCCAACACATAATATGGTGCACTTATCATTTGGTTGTAATCCAGAAAAGTTAAAACAATTATCTAGATCCTTTATGAGGCTGTGCAGGGATCCAAATTGCGGATTTAAAGAAAACAGGAATCATCAGCGAACAATGACACCTTCGGCTAAACTCACTTACCTATCTCAATGTTCTAGCTTAAGTGGGCTAATTGAGTGACTGTCGGTGACTGACATAGGAAGAGGAAAACCGTTGATGCACAACCAAATTTCGAAACTACTTGTGCATTCTACTATTCTATCTCTCAACCCTAAGTTGAGACCCCCAATACATTTTTGGTGGTTCGGCTAAGTGGACGCTTATCTCATTTAGGCCTAAGGCCCTGTGTGTGTCTGTGTTTGTGTGCATGTGCGTGTGTGTGTGTGAGAGAGAGAGGGGGGGGGGGGTGTAAAGTAAGTAACCATTGACATAATAAAAATGTGAGGAACAAAATAGGTTGCACGAAGTATGGATCAAATATGAGCTGGCAATGAATACTTTATTAAGTGGGAACAGTCTGTGAGTCAGTCCTTCAGGTCAGGGAATTCATCTACAGTATATAAGTAACCAGGTAACACTATCCTGGAGAGCAGAGGACGAGAGGCTCTTTGGAGAGTTGCAGAGATGTTCCACCTGTATGAGTCTCTGAGGGTTGGCTGAGTCATGGCTGCCTGCCTACTAAATAACTCTAGTGTCCCCACTCTGTTGCTAAGCATGGTGCCAAACATTCAATGTAGCAGAACAGGGTCTAATTTGTATTGTTCTATACTGTGACTTTTGCCATTTCACTGCCAGCAAAAATAAGAAGCTATTGGATAATTACAACCACCCTTTATAAATCAGATTTTCATTTTGTGCGTTTTAATTTTCCAGTGCATTTTGGACGATTAGAATATGTTAATAATTTGTGATCATGGAATCAAAGTGGAGCTGATTGCACATCATTCAAGTCTAATGCATGTGTGATATTTTACTACAGGCTCCAGGGGCATAGGGCCCCAGAGGCGTCAACCACAGGAGCCCGCACTCAGTGATCGACAGACACCAAAGAGCATAATTTAGCCACAGAGGATCAATAGTTTCAAAAAACGAACTGTGGATTAAGGTTTTATCAGAAGCATATAAAGGTTTTTTGATTCATTAGATCCCCATTAGACAACGCTTATTGCGACAGCTAGTCTTACTGGGGTCTGACCTAAAACAAAAAATACATTACAGCCAATTTACATACATTTAAAAACATTCACGTAGTATGTGTGTGCTTCTTAAAAAGAAAAGTTTAAGATGGGCAAAAGAACAAAGACACTGTACAGAGACACGGATTTTTCTTTGCAACACTGCCTAGGTGGCCATCATCCCGGAGTCGCCTCTTCACTTTTGACGTTGAGACTGGTGTTTTGCGAGTACCTTTAATGAAGCTGCCAGTTGAAGACTTGTGAGGCATCTGTTTCTCAAACTAGACACTGTAATGTACTTGCCTCTTGCTCAGTTGTGCACCGGGGTCTCCCACTCCTCTTTCTATTCTGGTTAGAGACAGTTTGCGCTGTTCTGTGAAGGGAGTAGTATACAGCGTTGTACGAGATCTTCAGTTTCTTGGCAATTTCTCGCATGGAATAGCCTTCATTTCTCAGAACAAGAATAGACTGACGAGTTTCAGAAGAAAGGTATTTGTTTCTGGCCATTTTGTGCCTGTAATCGAACCCACAAATGCTGATGCTCCAGATACTCAACTACTCTAAAGAAGGACAGTTTTATTGCTTGTTTAATCAGAAGACAGTTTTCAGCTGTGCTAACAAAATTTCAAAAGGGTTTTCTTATGATCAATTAGCCTTTTAAAATGATACACTTGGATTGGCTAAAACAACGTGCGATTGGAACACAGGAGTGATGGTTGCTGATAATTGGCCTCTGTACGCCTATGTAGATATTTAATAAAAAATCTGCCGTTTCCAGCTACAATAGACAATTACCACTTTCACAATGTCTACACTGTATTTTTGACCAATTTGATGTTATTTTAAAGTGACTAGTGAGTCTCTATGTAGGCAGCAGCCTCTCTGAGATAGTCATTGCTGTTTAGCAGACTGATAGCCTTGAGATAGAAGCTGTTTTTCAGTCTCTCGGTCCCAGCTTTGATGCACCTGTACTGACCTCGATGGTAGCGGTTGAACAGGCAGTGGCTCGGGTGGTTGTTGTCCTTGATGATCTTTTTGGCCTTCCTGTGTCATCGGGTGCAGTAGGTGTTCTGAAGGGAAGGTAGTTTGACCCCAGTGATGCATTGTGCAGACTGCACCACCCTCTGGAGAGCCTTGCAGTTGTGGGCGGAGCAGTTGCCGTACTAGGCAGTGATAGAGGCCGACAGGACGCTCTCAATTGTGCATCTGTAAAAGTGTGTCAGGGTTTTAGGTGACAAGCCAAATTTCTTCAGTCTACTGAGGATGAAGAGGCGCTGTTGCACTTTCTTCACCACACTGTCTGTGTGGGTGGACCATTTCAGTTTGACTGTGATGGGTACACCAAGGAACTTAAAACATTCCACCTTCTCCACTACTGTCCCTTTGATGTGGATAGGGGGGTGCTCCCTCTGCTGTTTCCTGAAGTCCACGATCATCTCCTTTGTTTTGTTGATGTTGAGTGAGAGGTTGTTTTCCTGACACCACAGGAAAACAGTGCCCTCACCTCTTCCCTGTAGGCTGTCTCATCATTGTTGCTAATCAAGCCCACTACTGTTGTGTCGTCTGCAAACTTGATGATTGAGTTGGAGACGTGCGTGGCCACGCAGTCATGGGTGAACAGGGAGCACAGGAGGGGGCTGCGCATGCACCTTTGTTGGGCACCGGTGTTGAAGGTCAGCGAAGTGGAGATGTTGTTTCTTACCTTCACCACCTGGGGGCGGCCTTTCAGAAAGTCCAGGACCCAATTGCACAGGGCGGGGTTGAGACCCAGGGCCTCCAGGTTAATGATGAGCTTGGAGGGTGCTATGGTGTTGAATGCCTGGCTGTAGTCAATGAACAGCATTCTTACATAGGTATTCCTCTTGTCCAGATGGTATAGGGCAGTGTGCAGTGTGATGGCGATTGGATCATCTGTGGACCTATTGGGGCGGTATGCAAACTGAAGTGGGCCTAGCGTGGCAGATAAGGTGCAGGTGACATGATCCTTGACTCTCAAAACACTTCATGAAGAGTGAAGTGAGTGCTGCAGGGCGATAATCATTTATTTCAGTTACCTTTGCCTTCTTGCGTACAGGAACAAGGGTGGCAATCTTGAAGCATATGGGTGGACAGCAGACTGGGATATGGAGCAATTGAATATGTCCGTAAACACACCAGCCAGCTGGCATGCTCTGAGGACGCGGCTAGGGATGCCGTCAGGGCCAGCAGCCTTGCGAGGGTTAACACGTTTTAATGTCTTACTCACGTCGGCCATGGAAAAGGAGAGGGGGGGCCCACAGTCCTTGTTAGCGGACCACGTCGGTGGCACCATATTATCCTCAAATTGGGAAAAGAAGGCGTTTAGTTTGTCTGAAAGCCATACATCGGTGTACGTGTCGTGGATGGTTTTCTTTTTGTTGTCCGTAATTGCCTAGACCCTGCCACATACGTCTCGTGTCTGAGCCACTGAATTGCGACTTCTCTTTTTCCCTATACCAACATTTCGCTTGTTTGATTGCCTTCAGGAGGGAATAACCACACTGTTTATATTCCGCCCAGGCCTCTTTCCATGATTAAATGCAAGAGTTCGCGCTTTCAGTTTTGCGCGAATGCCGCCATCCATCAATAGTTTTTGGTTAGGGTAGGTTTTAATAGTCACAGTGGCTACAACATCTCCAAAGCACTTCCTTTTAAACTCACTCACCGAGTCAGTGTATAGATTGATGTTATTCTCTGAGGCTGCCCGGAACATTTCACAGTCCGCGTGATCAAGACAATCTTGAAGCGTTGATTCAGATTGGTCAGACCAGCATTGAATGCTTCTAGTCACGAGAACATCCTGTTTGAGTTACTGCCTATAGGATGGTAGGAGCAAGATGGAGTCGTAGTGCCCAAAAAAGCATTACACAAATCAAAATATATTTTATGTTTGAGATTCTTCAAAGTAGCCACCCTTTGACTTCATAACAGCTTTGCACACTCTTGGCATTTTCTCAACCAGCTTCATGAGGAATGCTATTCCAACAGTCTTGAAGGAGTTCCCACAAATGCTGAGCACTTGTTGGCTGCTTTTCCTTCAATCTGCAGTCCAACTCATCCCAAACTATCTCAATTGGGTTGGGGTTTGGTGATTGTGGAGGCCATATCATCTGATGCAGCACTCCATCACTCTCCTTGGTCAAATAGAGCTTACACAGCTTGGAGGTGTGTTTTGGGGCCCTGTCCTGTTGAAAAACAATGACAGTCCCACTAAGCGCAAACCAGATGGGATGACGTATCGTTGCAGAATGCTGTGGTAGCCATGCTGGTTAAGTGTGCCTTGAATTCTAAATAAATCACAGACAGTGTCACCAGCAATGCACCCTCACACAACCACACCTCCTCCTCCATGCTTTATGGTGGGAACCACACCGTTCACCTGCGTCTCACAAAGACAACCAAAAATCTAAAATTTGGACTCATCAGACAAAAGAACAGATTGCGACAGGTCCAATGTCAATTGCTCGTGCTTCTTGGCCCAGGCAAGTAGAAAATAGTAAAAATAAAGAAAATGAAATGAGTAGGTGTGTCCAAACTTTTAACTGGTACTGTATATACAGTTGAAGTCAGAAGTTTACATACACTGAAACTTGTTTTTCAACCACTACACAAATTCCTTGTTAACAAACTATAGTTTTGGCAAGTCGGTTAGGACATCTACTTTGTGCATGACACAATCCATTTTCCAGCAATTGTTTACAGACAGATTATTTCACTTATAATTCACTGTATCACAATTCCAGTGGGTCAGAAGTTTCCATACACTAAGTTGACTGTGCCTTTAAACAGCTTGGAAAATTCCAGAAAATGATGTCATAGCTTTAGAAGCTTCTGATAGGCTAATTGACATCATTTGAGTCTGTACCTGTGGATGTATTTCAAGGCCTACCTTCAAACTCAGTGCCTGTTTGCTTGACATCATGGGAAAATCAAAAGAAATCAGCCAAGACCTCAGAAAAAAGACCTCCACAAGTCTGGTTCATCCTTGGGAGCAATTTCCAAACACCTGAAGGTACCACGTTCATCTGTACAAACAATAGTACCCAAGTATAAACACTGTGGGACCACGCAGCTGTCATATCCTATATAAGGAAGGAGATGCTTTCTGTCTCCTAGAGATGAATGTATTTTGGTGCGAAAAGTGCAAAAGAGAAATATCCTCCGGTCTGATGAAACAAAAAAAGAACTGTTTGGCCATAATGACCATAGATATGTTTAGAGGAAAAGGGGGAGGCTTGCAAGCCAAAGAACACCAACCCAACCATGAAGAACGGTGGTGACAGCATCATGTTGTGGGGGTGCTTTGCTGCAGGAGGGACTGGTGCATGTCACAAAATAGATGGCATCATGAGGTAGAAAATTATGTGGATATATTGAAGCAACATCTCAAGACATCAGTCAGGAAGTTAAAGCTTGGTCGCAAATGGGTCTTCCAAATGGACAATGACCCCAAGCATACTTCCAAAGTTGTGGCAAAATGGCTTAAGGACAACAAAGTCAAGGTATTGGAGTGGCCATCACAAAGCCCTGACCTCAATCCTATAGAAAATGTGTGGGCATAACTGAAAAAGCGTGTGCGAGCAAGGAGGCCAACAAACCTGACTCAGTTATACCAGCTCTGTCAGGAGGAATGGGCCAAAATTCACCCAACTTATTGTGGGAAGCTTGTGGAAGGCTACCCGAAACATTTGACCCAAGTTAAACAATTTAAAGGCAATGCTACCAAATAATAATTGACCGTATGTAAACTTCTGACCCATTGGGAATGTGATGAAAGAAATAAAAGCTCAAATAAATCATTCTCTCTACTATTATTCTGACATTTCACATTATAAAAATAAAGTGGTGATCATAACTGACCTAAGACAGGGAAGTTTTATTAGGATTAAATGGCAGGAATTGTGAAAAACTGATTTTAAATGTATTTGGCTAAACATCCGACTTCAACTGTATACAGCAAATATTTCTTGCTAATATTGTACAATTTGTGTGTCACTTCATTTGCCTGGGATATTGTTTGAATTCAAGTACCAGCTCGTTTTTATTGTTCTCAGTTTGTCAGTGTCAGAATAGCCACTCATTTTGGTAATTTGTGCGGTATTAAAAAATATTGTCAGCTAGTGTCTTCTGTCATATAAATATAAAAAAAATCCAAACCTAGGATTTCTTAATCCATCCCTGTTTGCATCAGTTACTGTATGTGTACTTGTATACATGAACCACATTTTGCAGACTAACTCATTTTAGTCTGTTTTTCTATTTAGTTATTTGCCCTCTTATTTCATCAATCTTTAAGTAAATTCTTTGAAAGACAATGCACATTTTTCCTGTTGGAATAGTTCAAATGGAAGAAATCTTGCACTGTGTGGTCAAAGTCAAAACGAATGCATAAGATGTGATCGTGTCCCATGGTGAGTCCCTGGGCCTTGCTGGACGTGTACTGACTGCAGAAAATAACATTGTGGTTCGTAGCCAAACTCCAGATAGTTATGAATATTAATCAACTGATATTCATGCATATCAGCGTCACAACTCGCTGCTAATGAGTCAGACCAAATAAGCCATTTGATTGACCCAGCACTTCATAGTTTCAGACACTGTATGCCTGCCATCAGGGTGTAATTTGTTCTGTATTCATGCAGTTTGACACTGTTTTTACAACAAAAACAAGTCAATGTCAAGTCCAATTTGTCAGATGTGTTCTCCCCCGTCGGTCAACAAATAATACTAGAAAAGTGTCCTATTTTAGATATTGTACATTCAATCAGTATAACACTTCAGATGTCCACATTCTGTTTTGAAATGTTTGTGTAGCTTACACCATGTACCACTTCTCAATATCTGTCAGGTAAGAAAGCTTGACCACTTTAAAAGAGAAAGGTTTATCATAATGTTGTTAAGGGGTTCCTAGGCAGGAAACCTGAAAACAAACACTAAGAAGAACAATGTGGAATTCTGCAGCTAAGGAGTGCAGGATTTGCCTGAGCCGCTGACAGTCAATATGATGCAGATTTGGGGGGCACTGCTACCTGCTACTTCTTCTAATATATATCCTTGTTTGCCTCCTTTTAACCAATTAACAGCTGTTTTGATGCATGTGTTTGCTTTCATCCTCTATCAGTAATGAGACACGGACTCCTGATACACCCAGTGTGCCAGAACTCCAGAGACCCATTCTGACAGACCAAAAGAAACATCATTCCGAGAGAGAGAGAGAGAGAGAGAGAGAGAGAGAGAGAGAGGGAGAGAGAGAAATAAATAGATACGCTTGAGATGATAGGTACCTCTACAGGGGGGCCAGACTATAAAACCTGAGTCAATATAAAACAAGACAGAACTGTCATTGATCCTCTATAAAAAGCTGGTGGATCTCTATGATGCTGTTATGTTTAAAGACCACAACACCCTGTTTACAGTAAGTTAAATATGCATGAGTTTTCACTGGGCTAAATAGCTGATTCAATTAGGGTAGGTGAGTTTCAGTGACAGTTTTGGGGTCTGGGCCAGTCAGAGGTTGTACTGCATATATCCTAAAGGGAAGCAGTCATTGAGCCTCGGATGTCTGTATGTTTCTACAACAAACAGCAATAACATCCGGCACCAGCTGAGCATGGATTCTTTCAAATGTTCAATTAATCTACTGAGCAAAGAATTACAGCAAAAACCAAAAGACATTACTTAATGTGGCGACACTCAGATACTTTAATGGGTGAATTACTTTTCACAGTGCAAAGACAATGGAGATACTGTAATGTTTGTGCGACCGCAATCTATTACTCTTAAAACATGACAATGCTAAAAAGTAAAGGAAACGGTGTAACAATATTATCATCAGTGATCTCCAGTGAGGGAAAAGATAACTGTATGCAATTGTTTCCTGTAATTAGCATTTTTCTGTTGAAGAATCATGTTTACACTTCCCAAGTGGTTCATCTTTCACCCTCTAAATGACAACAAACAATACAAGAGGGAATGACAAAAAAAGTAAATATTGAGATTTATGGTTGTTATTCATTTATTCCACAAAAGGTGTTAATGAGAAATATTTGACTTCACTTCGAGGCACAATCAAAACCTGTGGGAGCCAACTAAGCTTTGCATAAAGTATGAATTTCCTGAGTGTTTTTGGAATTTTAAGAGTAGCAAACAGTAACTCAATGTCACGGCTGTTGAAGGATGAGGACCAAGGTGCAGCGTGGTCAGCGTACATTTTCTTTAATATAATCAAAAAGATGCCAAACAACACAACAAACACTACAAAAACAAACCGTGAAGCTCAAAGGCAAAGTGCCCTAAACAAAGTCAACTTCCCACAAACACAGGTGGAAAAAATAGCTACCTAAGTATGGTTCTCAATCAGAGACAACGATAGACAGCTGTCCCTGATTGAGAACCATACCCGGCCAAAACATAGAACTAGAAAATTTCTAAACCAAAATAGAGACATAAAAGGATCTCTAAGGTCAGGGCGTGACACTCAATATCATCTCTCTAACTCTATCAAATAGAATGTTTCTTTGTATGGACCTTACCATTTGTCTCCAATTTCCTCTTGTTAAACGTAATTCCATGGAGAAATTAGGATTGTATTGCCAGATGACGACAATATCTTTTCCACATAATAAAACTTAAGGTTAGCGGAAGATACGTGCAGACATATTTTCAGGATAGGAAGAAAGAGTGACTAATAAACACATCAATTTACATCTTCTAACATCTCGGATTCACAAAAACTATTGTGTAATGCTTTGGGGCAAGTCTACGGTGTGATATTAGACATAAGTTTTCAGCAGCATTATTTCCTCCTCCGAAAAGACCTACCGTTTGAATTTAAGAGTCCACTAACATTCAATATGTTTTATGAATAAGAAAACATTTCATTGAGTCACTTTAGTAAGTGTCTCATCACACAGGTCTGTCTGGGAGGAAGCCAATACAGTTGCATACGTAGGATTTGTAGTACACAGAGTGACTATGACAAACAAACCGACTATCTGGATGAGCCTTTCAGACAGTGGGGTTACCCAGAGGAATGGCTGCATGACACAAGGGAATGTTATAAAAATACGACCTAGCATGACAGCCTCACGCCCAAACCTGCCCGCCCTCCTGACCAGCGCATTCAATGCTTCCTTCAGTACTCCCCACATGGTAAACAGTTTGACCACGTCATTAAAAAACACTGGCACATCTTGAGCACTGATCCACAACTGGAAAAGATATTTACAGAAGTAGTCTTAGTAGTCTTCAGACGCGCCCCCAACATCAGTCGAATGGTGGTGAGGTCTGATCTTCCACCAGTGCCACGCAGTACCTTTCTAGACAATGTACCGCACGGTGACTATAGATGTGGCGGGTGCACCCAGTGTAACTTCACGAACAAATGCACAATGTTCAATCACCCTATTACGGGCAAGGCCATTAAGATTAAGGGCATCATTACATGTTCCACCCAAAAAATGTGATATACCTGATCAAGTGTACTTGTGGTCTATGCTATGTAGGAAAAACAAAACGAGCTCTGAAAACAAGGATCGCAGAACACAGGAGTAACATCAGGACCTTTGATCAGAGAAACCCTTTGGCTGCGCATTTCATGGAGGCTCGTCACAACATTAGCACTTTTAGATACATTGGCATGGAAAATGTTAAGACTCCCAGGAGGGGCGGATATACTGATAATCTATTATTGAGAAGATAATTGTATTGGATTTACAATTTGTGTACCATGCCTCCTATAGGTCTGAATCAAGAGTTTGATATCAGACCATTTCTTACCTGAATGTTACTTTACTTTGATTTGTCTTGCCTTCCAGGTTACGCACTTGGTCATTTTGTTCTGGAACCATTACATACACCCATCTCATTTTTATTTAATTATCAGAGATATACAAATGTTTTTTGCACCCACCGTGCATCATGTCCGCAATGGTCATGTGAGGTGAAATGTGTATATTTCGGGATGCAAACACTCAGTGTGTTTGACCTGACGAAGATCCGTTTCGGATCGAAACGCTGTCAATAAAGCGGGGAATTGGAAGCTTTAACAGTGTGAGGGCCTTCTTGTTCTATACTAGTATTCTCTATTAGCCCAGCACCTATGTTTTTAAGAATGTGCGTATGACCACAAACTTTTCTATAGGAAGTATTGATCCAACACAAAATACTGGGGAAAATATACTTGAGGGAAAATACAAACATCCAGTCATATCATGCACTAAAATCTACAGCTTTCGAAAAAGCATTGACGTAATTGTAACTTCTGGTATCCCACGTATAAATCTGTGGTTTAGTTCTCCCTAAAGACCTCTGGATTCCATGAAAAGCAGTTTCCAGTTCACTGAATGAGCCCATGTACCCTTCTGTCTTTAATGTTGTCTCCCATGTCTAAATCTATTGTGTGTTTACTCTTCAACATACTGTACATCATGACAGCATCTTCTTATTTGTTTGGAGCATGCCCTGCTACACGCATGATGTATTGCTTCAAACAGGAAAAAAGCAACCTGGCTGAACTTGTCTGTCAGTCAGAAAAATGGACTCTGAGGAGATATTACGCTTCTACATCTGGTTGCTCATGGAGTAGCGCCCGTCAGTCTAGATCCAGCTGCCTTCCTCCTCATTTGAGGTTGTCAGGTCTCTTGCTGTTTCCTTCCATTCGGTTGTCTTTCTTTCTTTAATGAGAAAGAGAAGATTCCCGAAATTGTATATTTTTACTGTTGTAATATGCAGTGGTGGAAAAAAATTACTAAATTGTCATACTTGAGTAGAAGTAAAGACACCTTAATCGAAAATGACTCAAGTAAAAGTGAAAGTCACCCAGCAAACTCCTACTTGAGTAAATGTCTAAAATTATTTGGTTTTAAATATACTTAAGTAATAAAAGTAAATGGAATTGCTAAAATATACTTTAGTATGAAAAGTAAAAGTATAAACTATCTCAAATTCCTTATATAAAGCAAATCAGACGACACAATTTTCTTGTTTTCTTTTATTGACGGATAGCCAGTGGCATACTCCAACACTCAGACATAATTTACAAATGAAGCATGTCTGTTTAGTGAGTCCGCCAGATCAGAGGCAGTAGGGATGACCAGGGACGTTCTGTTGATAAGTGTGTGAATTGGACAATTTTCCCGTCAAAATGTAACGAGTACTTTTGGGTGTCAGATAAAATGTATGGAGTAAAAAATACATTATTTTCTTTAGGAATGTAGTGAGGTACGAGTAAAAGTTTCCAAAAATATAAATAGTGAAGTAAAGTACAGATACCCCCAAAAACTACTTAAGTAGTAATTTGAAGTATTTTTACTGAAGTTCTTTACACCACTGGTAATGTTAGACATTCAATATCTGATAGCAAATTGGCACCACAAAGAGATTTGTATGTTATCTCTGTTTGTTATACCTCTCTAGGTTTTAGTTAGCAGACTCTTTCATCCAGAGTGACTTACAGTGATATCGAGACCAAATTAATGTATGGCACCGTTGACTTTATGAATGTGTGACAAAGACATTGACTGAAACGTAGGCTCCATACAGAACACATTAAAAAAAGTTGGGAAATTATGGGTTTACAAAAACAACAATAATCATGCACCATGACACCTCACATCTAGAAACATGTAAAAATGACATGTGGAACATACTTTCACAGCAAGACCCAAATGCTGTATTAGTCCAACTCTGGGAACCCACGCAGTAGTCTAGATTGTGTATGGCCCTTGGTGTGGTTGAATAGATAAGCTCTTATGGGACTAATATTACCTAACTGTAAAAATGGACCAATATTGCCACATTTGCCTTGCTATGGGATCATCTATTGGCGGTGGTCTATATCAAAGAGCAAATCTCAAAGAGTCTACGTTCAGCCATTATGGGATGGGCTATCATGTTATTCTCAAACATTTAAGAGAGAGAGAAAAAATGCAATATCAATCTAAAGATACTATCAATATCCAGTTCACAATGTATTTTAGTGTTCCTATTGTGTCCCTGGTTAAGTATTACATTTCTACTGCACTTAATGTAAAAAACGTAATGTAAATTATTTATTTCTTCAATATTTATTATAATGAATATCAGGTTTTCGTAGTTTTGTTAGACACTAAAAACCTGTATACATTTGTGATGCCGAAATTAGCAGGTTTGCAATGACGTTAATTCCAGTAGGCTATTCCAATCATCCAACACAGGTGCAAAATATGTCCTGCACACATTAGTTGTCAATGTGAAAGAAACGTCACTCATTTATTTTCAAGTTATTCAAATGGTCTTTGGATTTACAGTGTCACTACAATGCCAAGTCAAAGGTAAAATATTTCCCCTCAAGGAAGGAGTGTGCCTGCACACTCAACAACAGTAACATGTGATTGACAGATTTTGGCAATGGGGGGGGGGGTGAAGGGGCACTTACTGTAAACCAGAATTCAATGGTTGCAGATCAGTGTGTCCCGGAAGGAGGGAGTTTATACTTGATTTTGGAATTACAAGAGTTTGCAGAATTCACAGGTGGGGAATTTAATTATCTTAACATTAAATAAGAATTTTCTTGTAAACAGATGGCAACATTCCAATTAATTGTATACTGTATATAGCGGTGCGCTATTTACGTATTGACTTTCCAAGCAATCTCCTACAGAGAAGCCCTGTTGCTTTGTTGCCTATTTCCTAGTTGTATAAAAGTGACCCAATTCTAGACACTGGAAAAGCCTCAGTTACCTTACAATAAGACACAAAGCCACGTGTGCCACTAGGCTATTACTCAGGGAATGACATTGCCGAAGTATCATCTGTCAAAGAGGAGTATATTAGCTCCCACAATCGTTCCAAAACTAAATAGCCAGCCATTTTTTCTAATATTACGAAGACTTCGCCATATTTAGGACATAGTCGTTGTAACGGCTGTCCTCGCTGACAGAAGGAGAGGACCAAAACGCAGAGTGGCTAGTTTCCATAGTGATTTAATAATTAACAAAAACAATATGCGATACAAAATAACTACCGTGACAGTCCTGTGTGGCGGAACACTAACACAAGAACAAACACCCACAAAACACACGTGAAACCCCGGCTGCCTTAGTATGATTCTCAATCAGGGACAACGATTGACAGCTGCCTCTGATTGAGAATCATACCAGGCCGAACACAAAACCCCAACATAGAAAATCACACATAGACAGCCCACCCCAACTCACGCCCTGACCAACTAAATAAATACAAGAAAAAGGAAAAACAGGTCAGGAACGTGACAGTCGTTCCTTCACTCTTAGAAAAAAAGATGCTACTGTATTTTTATTTAATTATTTTACCTTTATTTAACTAGGCAAGTCAGTTAAGAACAAATTCTTATTTACAATGACAGACTAGGAACAGTGGGTTAACTGCCTTGTTCGTGGGCAGAACAAACGAGTTTTACCTTGTCAACTCAGGTATTGATCTAGCAAAGATTTCAGATACTGGCCCAATGCTCTAACCACTAGGCTACCTGCCGCCCCAACCTAAAAAGGTTATTCGGCTGTCCCCATAGGAGAAACCTTTGAAGAACCCTTTTTGGTTCCAGGTATAACCCTTTTGTGTTCCGTGCAGAACCCTTTCCTCTGAGGTTTCTACATGGAACGCAAAATGGGTTCTACCTGGAACCAAAAACAGTTCTCATGAACTGAACCCTGTTGGAACCCATCTGAGTTTGTGGATCATTCTTCTCTACTGAAATAATCTGACCACCTCCATTATAAACTTAAGTATCCAATAATAATCATCTAACAGCTGGTTAATTGTTTATGTAAATACAACAGGATGTAATAAAGAATCAACTTCTTCCCTATATGTTTACAGAACCAGAGCCAGGAACCAAGTCCGTATGATGACAGTTGTCCTGTGCACCCAGGCATTGAGATTACAGCAGCCCTAATTGGACCATAATTAGGCATGGTCTTTTTCACCAAAGCCATAGGAACAAGCGTCTCCAACTAATGTTAATAATTGTGTCGCTGAATGCAAGGTTCTCCTTGCCCTGATAGAAATTACATAACATTAATAATGTGTAATTACAGAGGAAAGATTGGAGTGTCACTGTGTCGAAAGCAGAAATGAAATGCTTGCTACAGTATTAAGAGGGCCACTGATGGGGATGTGCTTGAGACATCTACAAAGCCTCCATGAGGGATGATTTTCATGCACCTCTGTTCACATTATTCCAGAGGCTTTGTGGAAGAACCAAGTGAGCTGACTGCAATCCGCCCTGAACTGCTCATGAATGACGTAGGTTGGAGCATGCTGAGTTGTTGTAGTGTGGGCCGGTGCGTGTATGAGAACAACAGTCATGCTCCTTGCAACATGGAGGATTAAATGAGCTGTGTCTGAGCTGAGCCCCTGTTGCAGTTCTAGAATTCACTCTGAGACTTGGTGAACTGATACTGGGGTGTTAGTGGGGACATGGGGGTATGACAGCCAGCCCATTTACAGTGGATATACTACCTCACTTTGATAGCTGCCTAAATTAGTTGTTTTCTATCTATTTGCTTCTTCTGTGAATGTCTGTAGAATGATACCAAGTCGACATAGGGATTAAAACCCACACAAACACATTGAGCAATGTCCATATACTGTATCACTGGTTCAAGTTCCACTCAATCCAATGGTGACACATTGACAGATTGTGAATGATCCTTTGGCTTATATTTAGATTCTGGTTAGGTTCAAGGACTGAGCTGGAGATGGACACAGCATTTAAATAGAAACTGGTCTACTTTAGAAGAACAGTTTGCATCTAATTACTACTTGAATGGGCAAAGGGTATAACCCCTTGTAAGCATTTAAGTACAAGAGCTGATGTGCAAGTCTGTCTGCTACATTCAAGGGCAGCATTCTGACAATAGGAACCACAAAGGTCAAGGATTTTTTTTAAAATTAGATGCATAGATTTATTCATAATATAGCATATGATCGTAAGATATAAGAAATACTGAGAGGGCCCCCAAAGTGGAGCTTTTAAGAAAATGGATATCCACATATGGTCCAAAAAATTGTCCCCCTGCACAATGGAGTGCAATGGAGCAGAATAATCTGTTTTCTCTTTTCAAGACTGGTTGAATGGCTATTTTTACCCTGTAGTAGGCACCTGCAATTTACCAGGTGAGATACAGTGCCTTCAGAAAGTATGTGTTTAGAAATGTTTGCAAAAATACTTTAAAACGAAATACAGAAATATGTCAGTTACATAAGTATTCACGCCACTGAGTCAATGCATGTTAGAATCACCTTTGGCAGTGATTACAGCTGTGAGTGTTTCTGGGTAAATCTCTAAGAGCTTTGCACACCTGGATTATAGTATAATATTTGCACATTATTCTTGGTTTAGTTCTTGAAACTCAAGTTGGTTGTTGATCATTGCGAGACAGCAATTTTCAAGTCTTGCCGTAGATTTTCAAGCTGATTTAAGTTACAACTGTAACTAGGCCCCTCAGCAACATTCACAGTCTTCTTGGTAAGAAACTCCAGTGTAGATGTGGCCTTTTGTTGTGGGTTATTTTCCTGCTGAAAGGTGAATTTGGCTCCCAGTGTCTGTTGGAAAGCAGACGGAACCAGGTTTTCCTCTAGGATTTTGCCTGTGCTGCATAGTTCTATTCTGTTTCTTTTTAACCCCCCCCCCCCCCCCCCCCCCAAATAAATAAATACAACTCTTTAGTCCCTACTGATGACAAGCATTCCCAACATGATGCAGCCACCACCATGCTGGAAAATATGAAGAGTGGTAATCAGTAACGTGTGATGGATTTGCCCCAAACATAATTCAGGACATAAAGTTAATTTCTTTGCCACATTTTTTGCAGTTTTACTTTACTGCCTTATTGCAAACAGGATGCATGTTTTGGAATATTTTGGTTCCGTACGGTCTTCCTTCTTATCATTCTGTCGTTTAGGTTAATACTGTGGAGTAACTAGAATGTTATAAACTCTGTAGCTGTTTTAAAGTTACCATTGGCCTCATAGTGACATCCATGAGCGGTTTCCTTCCACGCCGGCAACTGAGATAGGAAGGAAGCCTGTATCTTTGTAGAAACTGGGTTTATTGATACAACATCCAAAGTTTAATTAGTAACTTCACCATGCTCAAAGGGATATTACATTTTTCTTATTTTTTGCCATCTTCCCTTCTTTGAGAGGCATTGGAAAACCTCCCTGGTCTTTGTGGTTGAATCTGTGTTTGATATTCACTGCTCAACTGAGGGACCTTACAGAGAATTATATGTGTGGGGTACAGATATGAGATAGTCACTCAAGAATCATGTTAAAACACTATCACTGCACACACAGTGAGTCCATGCAACTTATTATGTGGCTTGTTAACTTCATCGGGATAGGGGGCAGTATTTTCACATCTGGATGAAAAGCGTGCACAAAGTAAACTGCATGTTTCTCAGGCCCAGAAGCTAGGATATGCATATAATTGGTAGATTTATAAAGAAAACACTCTAACGTTTCTAAAACTGTTAAAATTATGTCTGTGAGTATAACAGAACTGATGCAGTTCCTAGGGCTTCCACTAGATGTCAACAGTCTTTAGAAAGAGTTTCATGCTGGTGTTTGGAAAAATGAGCCAGAAATTGTAGTGTTTCTAGGTGGCTCCCATTTTGGCTGTAGTGTTTCCAAGCGCGTGTAGGAAAGCGCGTTCTTGGTTATTTATCTCTGGTAAAGAAAATAACGGTTCTCTGTCTTACATTTTATCGTTTATTTGCGTATTAGGATACCTAAGGTTTGATTCTAAACGTTGTTTGACTTGTTTGTAAAAGTTTATTAGTAACGTTTGGGATTCATTTTGTATGCATTTTGATGGAAGGAAACTCAGTGGATTATTGACTGAAGCGCGCCAGCTAAACTGAGTTTTTATGGATATAAAAAAGGACATTATCGAACAAAATTACCATTTGTGATGTAACTGGGACCTTTTGGAGTGCCAACAGAAGAAGATCATCAAAGGTAAGGCATTTTTTATATCGCTATTTCTGACATTCGTGTCGCACCTGCCTGGTTGAAATATGTTTTTCATGTGTTGGTATGCGGGGCGCTGTCCTCAGATAATCGCATGATTTGCTTTCGCCCTAAAGCCTTTTTGAAATCTGACACGGCGGCTGGATTAACAACAAGTTAAGCTTTATTTTGATGTATTACACTTGTGATTTTATGAAAGTTAAATATTTATAGTAATTTAATTTGAATTTGGAGCTCTGCAATTTCACCGGATGTTGTCGAGGTGGGACGCTAACGTCACACTGATCCGAAAGAAGTTAAGCACATTTTTACCTCTGAACTTATTTAGGCTTGCCATAACAAAGAGGCTGAATAATTATTGTCATGGTTCCACCTGTCACCAGAGGGTGGAAGAGACCATCCTAGAGACATTAACAACACTCAGATGTGTCCTATTTAGTCATTATGATTTCCCTGTTAACTTAGGGACAGTTGTAAATCATGCAGCGCCGTGTGTCAAAATCGCAGATTTTAGAAAAACAACAAATGTCAGTACATATAAGTGTCTTATATCGGCTGAAAGCTTAAATTCTTGTGAATATAACTGCACTGTCCAATTTACAGTAGCTATTACCGCGAAAAAATGCTTGAGGAGAGCTCCTAACAACGAAACACTTTTTTCACTGTGATAGGTTTGATAATAAATTCACCTCTGAAGGTGAAATGTGTACTTACATTCTGAAATCTTGCTCTGATTTATCCTCCAAAGAGTCCCAGAGATAACATGAACTGTCGTTTTGTTAGATAAAATCCTTTTTCATATCCTAAAAAGGTCCATATAGCATGCACGATCGATTTTGTATTTCCACTCGTTCAATTTGCAAGGAAAGGAATCTGTGAAAATCTAACCCTAAACGTTGTTTCAACCAGTCAAATCACATTCATATTTATTCCTCAGAGATCCTAGAACGTAACCAGACTTAACTCTATCATTAGGAGTGTAGCATATCCTACAGGACACCAAATTTGGTCAGAGAGCAAGACTTCTCCGCTCTCCTTCCCAAATACTTTGACCTCCGGGAGGCCTTCAGTAAGAGGCACCTCTGCAGCGCTTACAATCTGGTGAGAATCAGGGAGGGAGATGAATGGAAAACTGCCTTTAACACCACTAGTGGCCACTATGAGTATTTAGTAATGGCATTCATATTATCGAACTCACAGGCAGTCTTCCAAGCATTGGTCAATGACACCGTTAGGTATACGTTGAATCAGTTCGTCTTTGTTTACCTCGACGACATCCTGATCTTCTCCAAGACCATTAGGGAACACATCCTGCACGTTCACCAAGTCCTGAGACGCCTCTTGCAGAGTCAACTCTACGTCAGGATTGAGAAGTGTATCCCAAGTCTCTTTCCTGGGCCACATTATCTCTAACGCCGGCATCCAAATGGACCCTGTTAAGGTTAGGGTGGTCACTGACTGGCTCCGTCCCTCCTCACTCAAACAAGTCCAGCGGTTCCACCGATTTGCCAATTTTTACAGGCGTTTTATATGGAACTTAACCGCTGATTCCTTGTCTGGTCTCTTCTCTGCACCTGTGGTGGCAGCGCCTCTCACGGCCCTAATCCGCAAGTCCCAGACTCGTTTTTACTGTGATCGTTCCGTTACCGTTTGTCAATAAATTTGAAAAAAATTACAAAAACATGAGTCCACTTTGACATTATGGGGTATTGTGTGTAGGCCAGTGACACAAAACCTAAATTTAATCAATTTAAAATTCAGGCTGTTAGACAACCCCTTTACAAAAGTAAAGGGTTGTGACTAGTGTACTTTCTGAAGGCACTGTAAATTACACTTGCTGAGTATCCCTTGCCTCAAACCATATTAATTAGAATTGTGAATAATTTAGTATAGCAATTTTTTTTTTACTTCGAAGTGAAAAATCAACGTTTCAGTTGGGATTTTCTTTGTGGGTCCTGTGCAGTTGTAAATCAAACAAATGCAGGTCTGAACATCAATAGATTTTTCAATTTCAACATATGTTAGAAGAAATAGTGAATCGTGCAAGGTTGCCAATATATTTGACCATAACTGTAGCTTTATAATTGTGTTATAATACAGTACTGTATTTGCAAAACCGTTACTGGTTATACATTGAAATAATGCAGATAAACCAACATGCTGTACTTTTAATATACCCTGCTCTCTGCAACATAGCTGTGACACCTTTCATATCCACAGAGTCCTCTCCACAGAGTCCTGTCTGGCTGCCTGTGAAAAGGCTTCTGGAAGGAGCAGGCCCACGCTGATAAATCTCCCACATCCCCCCCTTGATGTGAGTGAGACCTGAAGAGGAAGGCACTCCATCACTGGAAAAGGCTTTCTCAAATCCGCCTTCAGCACTTTTCACCTTAATGCGGCAAGGAAATGGCACAAATAATGTTTTGAGGCATGTTTGGTTTGGGGAAATGGTTTCAAATATCAGTTTCATGGGAGAAGGGAGAGGTGTCAATGTTGATTTCTAGTTTAAAGAAGTGTGATGGTACTTTACATGAAGTGATAGCCTTTCAATGATAGTGGTTGCTTACGTTTAAAATTGTATGTGTGGATTTTGTCTCATTTTGAATGCTTGATAACAATTATTTACTGGCTATAATGTATACAGAGGGAAAAAATACATTAACCACATCCCAGTAAAATATCAATTTTGTTCCATAAATCATGCTTTTGCAAGCACCATTCATAAAAGAGGCCAATATTAATAGATGTCTGTGGCACACACATTGCATTATTCCTGCAGTTTACTGTCTCACCTTAAGAGATCAGTTGTCTCGACATGACTTAGGCTGGATAACAATGCACTGTTTATTTTGTGATGAGTGATATTGTAAGGCCTTCCTATATGAAGTCCATGAATGTATGCAGTGGGATCTTGCTTATTATGTGACTTTGCTGCGGTGTAGAAACTCCAGGAGAAGAACTCTTTGTCAGGAGTTTTGTTGCTCATTACCCAGAGGGCTGCAGCGCTACATATTTCTTCTGCAGCATGTCCCCGGGTTATACTAGTGTTATCTCTTTATTGCCTTTCCACTCTCTCAACTAAAATACACCGTTGGCATTGATTAAGGTGCGCTAAGAACCTGCTTATGTGTTTAAATTATCTGTGCCTAATGCTCAGGGCAAGCGTTTGCAGCAGTGCCCTGGGACCACATTATTCCTAGGATAAAAATTCTTTGAGGATCACAGCTTGGCATCCTATTTGGTTGCATAGCTGTGAGATACGCCATAGGGCTGGAAGTCCATTATAAAAAGATTGATTCATTCCTAAGCTCTGATAGTCTAGATGGACAAAGTTAAGGGAGATGGGGACACAAAAGAGCCTGCCCAAATCTATCCATTTGTACATACAGTAGCTAAAGTTCTTGAATATCTTTTATACATTGGTGCAGCTGAAATACAAAGTTTTCACATTGAATCAGTGGAGGCTGCTGAGGGGACGACGGCTTATAATAATGGCCGGAGAGGAACTAATGGAATGGTGTCAAACACATGGAAACCATGTTTGATGTATTTGATACCATTCCACTTACTCCGAACCAGCCATTACCACGAGCCCCTTCTCCCCAATTAAGGTACCACCAACTTACTGTGAATTGTATTAGCCCCTCAAAAGGGAACAGATATGTTTAAATACTGTTAATGGAGA
This sequence comes from Salvelinus alpinus, assembly GCF_045679555.1. Lineage (NCBI taxonomy): Eukaryota > Metazoa > Chordata > Actinopteri > Salmoniformes > Salmonidae > Salvelinus > Salvelinus alpinus. The sequence continues at coordinate 10,610,195 of NC_092118.1, forward strand.
GACAGTCACCTCCTGGGGCTTTTTTCTTAAGTATGAATGTAGAATTCATTGTGGCTGATTTGGAAGGTGCTCTGTATTTGTAGAGTGTAATTGAATATGATGTCTTGGTTTAGTTTACAATGTTTCCCTGTGTACTCGCTGAACTACTGGCTCCATTGATTGTGGCCTAACCAGAGTGGAACGTTGAACTTCACCTTACCCAAATAGTGTCTGTTTTGAAAGGTCACAAGCGTAGGTGGGATACCTGCTGAATTTAAACGGCACCTCTGAGCATTGAGGCTTGTTAGTACAGACAGTAAACACCACCACCCTGAACATAATGGTGGATACCCTAAACATTTAGCACAATGCCAGTAGTGGCTCAAGGCAGTAGGTTAATTTTACGAAAAAAATTCACATAGTCTTAATTATGTTATGGAAACACAAATATATTGTCAGGTAGAAGGCCTACCTATGGAGTTCATACTGTACATTGAAGTGAAAAGTACTGTACCTCCATTATAATCATGTCATTCATCTTCTTGATATCAATGTTTATTCAGTAGAACAAGCACTGTACAATATCAATCATATTCTCTTCCATTTTACAGTCTCTAATGAAATTGCCTTTGTGGTATTTGAGCGAAAGATCACATTATATTTACCAATAATAAATTATACAAATAGCAGAATACAATTTTCAACAGATTATTCAGGCCGCAGTTTATTAATTAATTTAAAATTTAAGTGACATTTATCTAATCTATTTCAGAAAAAAAGTTATTACAATTTCTAGCCAGGAGTGAAATAATATCAGAAATTAATTTACAGGCCCAGTGAGTATTGGTCAGAAACCAGCTGTAATTGTCTTGTATAATTATACACCCCTGCAACACCTGAGCTCTGAACCTGTGATGATCATGCTAGAAGGCATAGTAGTATCTGGCAGAGGCGCAACTTTCTCTGGGTACGGGGGGGACATGTCCCCCCACATTCTGAAATTGCATTTTTGTCCCCACCTGTTTTATCATTGGAATGTGATACAAAACAAGGCAGTGGTGTGCTTTAGGACAGTACCGGCGCCTCCGAGCGGATAAAAAAAAATATATATATTATGTCCCCCCCACTTCTAAAACGAAAGTTTAACCCCTGGTATCTGGTGATTTTGTAGTATGAGTATCTAAGTAAACCTTCACAGACACAGTTAAGGTGGGATAATTTACTGCAATGATTTTTTTTTAAGATTAACGAATAGAAAATGAAAGCATTCAAAAAGAGTTGAGCTTCAACTTGAACCTATGTGACATGTGTGATTAGTATTTATGGGATGAAACAACGTTTTTAACTCTCATAGGAGTAGTTCAGAGAGATATCTCCCCACAGGTCACACTTAAACCCTACCATCAAGCAAGTCCTCCTTCAATTAACAATGTGCCGAACAGACAAAGTCATCCAGCACCACATTTATTAGCATAAAGGACAGTGTTTGGGTATGGGGAAAAGGACGTTTACATTAACATTTCACATTTAAAAAGTTGTTTTAAATACTTTTAAACAGCTTATTAAGTAATAGCATAAGATGTTATAAAGCTAGTTATACCACAGCATTGTTGAATACTTGTTTCTGATTGGCTAGAAGGGAATTCTATAATGTACATGAAAACCAGATAACGGGACAGGTGGAAAAGATATCAGGACAGTTGGAAAAGATATCAGGATACCTTGCAATCATGACGCATTAATAAGTGCCTACACATCCAGACCAAACTTGCTACAAAGTTACAGAAAGCTAAAGCAACAACCACACAAACCGAAATTGAATACATTGTAAACGCAGGTCCAACAAGGAACATTTTTGTTAGCTAGCCAGCATTGATTTGTTTTTGCAGAGACATATTATTTTAAGAATCTGATGACCTAACTTGGCGGTGAGTGATGAACACGAATTTCACTGGTCCCTACTATTGCAGTCATGACAAAGCGCTATGCTGTCAAATCCTCCCACGTTTCTAGTTTGACCAGTTGTTTTCAGGAACTTACATTTTGACTTCGGTTGTCACATTGGCAGGTTTGCAAGCAACAAACTATTTAAATAGCTTCTAGCCTACTGTTTGATATGCAATGTGATCTCCCCGTAATTAGCATTCAGTGTTGACGAGTGTCCTGACGAGAAGGCAAACTTTTCCAGCTATGCCAGGCAAAATCGAGTATTATCAGCTTATTGCTATGGATCTATCCAAATGAATGTCATTAGGAAATAGCTACTTTGCTGTTATTACGGCTGCAGAGGTCGTGACTGTGTTAGCCGTAGCTAGCTGGCTAGCTAGCAAGCAAGGGATAAGAACGTTGCCAGCTAGCATGGCAACGGAACATAAAGAACGAACGATTGGGTTGCATCCATAAATATTGAGCTAATCGTACGAATGTCTGGGTCGCATCTCTAGCAACCAAAATATGATAAAGTATGAATTTGCTTATATAATTGAAAATATCAACAAAAACATTTTTATTTCTGTGCAAACACAGTCAAGTGTTTGCACTGCAAGAGATCAAGCATCTAATGGCACTAGCGTTGCACCGCAGGAGGCGGAATATATTGCCGCTGTAATGTTCATAGCTGTAATTTAGAGTAACCCACATGCTTGTTGTAGCCTCCAAACAAACGAGAACACCAGCTGTCTGATACTGACTGATGGAAGGGTGGCCCAGCAGCCGTTTGTTTACAATATGTCTTGCTGGGGCTAGTTTTGTCTCCCCGACAGTTCACAAATGACGTAAATCAGACTTACTGAGTCTGGCTTTAAGTAACGTGTCATTAATTGGAGGTGTTATAAAACAGTCATGAATGTGCTTAATACCATAGAGTTGAGTATTGTACAACCATTCAGGATTTCCAAGAAACATGGGCAAACGGGAGCACAGATCTATTTAGGATTTTTTTTGTTTTGCAGGCTACAGTAGCAATGACATAAATGGGTAGTTAGTCAGGTACTGTAGCTAGCTCACTAAGTAACTACACGATGTAACTCTCTGGGAACAGGGTTGGAGAGCTCTGCTCTACATAATCCAAACACAGTGTTTTGTTTGACAGTAATTTGACAGCATTGCTAGTTTGCTAGCTGTTCATTCACCGGTAGGGCCACGACGTGAGCGTGATCAGCCCCTCTGTGCCCCTATTGATGCATAGCTAGATAACTAAGTAGAGTTAATGCTAGCTACAAGCTTGGTAGCTACAAGAGAAATCTAGAATAAAGTTGACTGCAGCACAACACACAATACATTTTCTTTCAAATAACTACACTTTAAATCTTAATACACATTGTTTAACTCAATCTAATTAACGTTATCTTATTAGGGGGTTAGGTGACGTGACAAACAATGGACGCTATGCAAGAATAATAAAAAACGATGTAAACAAATCGGTTTTTACTAAATGTCAACAATGTGGTGATCAAAATACATAATAAATAATTTGAAAACATAAATGTGTCAGTTGTTACTCATGTCTAAAAATCCCAATACTGTACGTTATGATATTTACATGAAAAGCAAGTGTGGCACGCTAAGAATGTTGAAAATCGTATGGCCCTTTTTGTGAAACAATTGAAATTGGTGTGATATATCTTCTTTGGGATCAGTGTCCCATCCACAGGACGGTTGAGCCAACGTGGGCTAATGCGATTAGCATGAGGTTGTAAGTAACAAGAACATTCCCCAGGACATAGACATATCTGATATTAGCAGAAATCTTAAATTCTTGTTAAGCTAACTGCACTGTCCAATTTACAGTAGCAATTACAGTGAAAGAATACCATGCTATTGTTTGAGGAGAGTGCCCACTTTTGAACATGAAAAGTTATTATAAACAGATTATGCACATTTGGGCAGTATTGATATAACATTTTGAACAGAAATGCAATGGTTCATTGGATAAGTCTAAAACTTTGCACATACACAGCTGCCATATAGTGGTCAAAATCAAAATTGCACCTGGGCTGGAATAATACATTATGGCCTTTCTGTCACGCCCTGACCTTAGTTCCTTGTTTATGTCTCTATTTTGGTTTGGTCAGGGCGTGAGTTGGGGTGGGCATTCTATGTTTTGTTCTATGTTTTCTATTTCTAGGTGTTTGGCCTGGTATGGTTCCCAATCAGAGGCAGCTGTCAATCGTTGTCTCTGATTGAGAACCATACTTAGGTAGCCTGTTCCCACCTGTGTTTGTGGGTAGTTGTTTTCTATTTTGTGTATTGCACCTTGCAGAACTGTTCGTTTGTCGTTTTGTTGTTTTTGTTCAAGTGTTCGTATTTATTCAAAGTATTATGAATACTTACCACGCTGCACCTTGGTCCTCTTCTCCTTCTCCCGACGACGTTCGTTACACTTTCTCTTGCATTTCAAAGATGATGGTAATTTTTTTTTAAATAAACACATGCTTTTTTCTTTGTATTATCTTTTACCAGATCTAATGTGTTATATTGGGTACAACATCTCCCATACACCTCACCGTATCGTCAACATTCTTCTCAGAAGCTTTCCGGAACATATCCCAGTCCACGTGATCAAAACGATTTTGAAGCGTGGATTCCGATTGGTCAGACCAGCGTTGAGTAGTCCTTAGCATGGGTACTTCCTTCTTGAGTTTCTGACTATAGGAAGGGAGGAGCAAAATTGATTTGTGGTCAGATTTGCTGAATGGAGGGTGGGGGAGGGCCTTGTAAGCATCCCGGATGTTGGAGTAGCAGTGGTCAAGTGTTTTAGCAGTGTGAATACCTCTGTCAATGTGTTGATGAAATTTCTGCAGCATTTTCCTCAAATTTGCTTTGTTAAAATACCCAGCTACAATAAATGTGACCTTAGGATATGTGGTTTCCAGTTTGCATAAATTCCAGTGAAGTTCTTTGAGGGCCGTCGTGGTATCGGCTTGAGGGGGGATATACACGGCTGTGACTATAACCTAATAAAATTATCTTGGGAGATAATACGGTCTGCATTTCATTGTGAGGTATTCTAGGTCGGGTGAAGAGAAGGACAATGAGTCGTTAATCATGAAACATACTTCCACACTCTTCTTCCTCCCGGAGTGATATTTATTCCTGTCTGTGAGAACCCAACTGGGTGGAACGACTCAGGCAGTATATCCCGAGAGAGCCATGTTTCCGTGAAACAGAGTATGTTACAATCCCTGATGTCTCTCTGAAAGAAACCCATGCCCTGAGCTCGTCAAGTTTATTATCCAGAGACTGAACATTCGTGAGTGATATACTCGGAAGCGGTGGGTGGTGTGTGCGCCTCCTAAATCGGACTGGAAGACCATTCCAAGTACTTCTCCTCCTTGTTATGGGTCGGCCTCTGGAATCAGTTCAATTGCCATGGGCGGTGCGAACATAGGATCCGCTTCGGGATCCGCTTAGGGAAAGTCGTATTCATGTTCTTAATGCTGGTAGTGCTGGTGAGTTGCTACCACTCTGATATCCAATAGTTCTTCACGGTTGTAGGTAATAATACAAAACATTTTCTGGGCTAATAATGTAAGAAATAATACATTAAAAAAAATATTGCAAAGTTTCCTAAGAGTTAGAAGCAAGGCAGACCTCTCTGCCGGCGCCATTTTAATGAGTTCCACCCCATTTCCATGACGACTGCTAGCTTGCTAGCTGTGATTAATTATTTGCTGCAGTTCTCCCATCACCAGTGTAACTCATCAATGCCAAAAATAAACATTACAATGTTACCCAACTCAGGTGTAGAACTACCTTAGAAGAAAGCTATTTCATTAGACTAGTAACCTTCTGTGTTACAGTTCAGACTTAGTGAGAATTGTGTATCTGTGTAGGCTGTGTGTGTGATGTGGTGTGGGGGTGCTGTGTGATTGTGTGGGGATGTTTAGAAGTGTGTGTCCGTCTTAGGCTGAGTGTGTGTGTGTTGGTGGGGTTGCTGTGTGAGAGTGTTGGTCGGGGTGCTGTGTAGTGTGTGGAATTAAGTATATCATTTGCATAAAGTTGTATTATATTTTCATAATTGTAAAAATATTGTTACAAGCCCTTAGTTTCGCATAAAGCATGGAGATTTGTTTATAATATGACCACCCTACCTTAAATGATTGGGCTTTAATTCATTATGTATTCCGCACTGCCTAAATTGCATATTAAGTGGCTAATTTGTATAATATAGCATTTTTATGTAATAATTGTTTCTTTTTTTATCATCTCTGTGTTCTACATCAGCCCTGAATATGCCATAACAATATGACCACAATATATTGAGATACTGGACAAAATCAGATTTGGTGCCATTTAGTGCCATTATTGATGAGGGATTAATATTGACCTGTCCGCAACCTTTTTTACCTTTTACGAACACTTGAAAATGAGATATCTCCCGCAGTGTTATGTGTTCCTGAGGAGATTCTCTATAACAAGGAATACAAAGTATTACACCAGACCCACAGTTTAATTTCGTCCCCTAACACACCATGGGCTGATCTCCTTTCTCATGTCTTGTCATCGTTGTTGTTATGATGGTTTGTCTAATCCTTAAAACTTCTCTAGGATAGCATTTTCAATTTTGGATAAATAGCGTGCCCAATTTCAACTTCCTTCTACTCATCCCCAGAATATAAGATATGCATATTATTATTAGAGTTGGATAGAAAACGCTCTGAAGTTTCTAAAACTGTTTGAATTATGTCTGTGAGTATAACAGAACTTATGTAGCAGGCAAAACCCCGAGGACTAACCATTCAGAATATTTTTTTGAGGTCACTGTCTGTTCAATGAGTGTTCATTGGGATAGAAGATTTCTAATCAACCTGTTTGCAGTTCCTACCGCTTCCACTGGATGTCACCAGTCTTTGGAAATTGGTTGAGGTTATTCCTTTGTGCAATGAAAAAGTACGGCTACCTGGAATCAGTGTAACGTTATGTGTACTGTTTGAAAGTTGCGCAAGACTAGAAAAGTAGCGTTAGTTTGTTGTCCTCCTGTATTGAAAACAGATAGATTCAATTTGATCGATTATTAACGTTTAAAAATACCTAAAGTTGTATTACAAAAGTAGTTTGAAATGTTTTGGCAAAGTTTAGTAATTTTTGAGATATTTTGTAGTGAAGTTGCGCAAATTGGAAGCTGTTTTTTTCTGGATCAAACGCGCCAAATAAATGGACATTTTGGATATATATGGACGGAATTAATCGAACAAAAGGACCATTTGTGATGTTTATGGGACATTTTGGAGTGCCAACAAAAGAAGCTCGTCAAAGGTAAGGCATGATTTATATTTTATTTCTGCGATTTGTGTTGCGCCTGCAGGGTTGAAATATGCTACACTCTCTTTGTTTACTGTTGTGCTATCATCAGATAATAGCATCTTATGCTTTCGATGAAAAGCCTTTTTGAAATCTGACATGTTGGCTGGATTCACAACGAGTGTAGCTTTAATTTGGTATCTTACATGTGTGATTTAATGAAAGTTTGATTTTATATCATTTTTTGGAATTTGGCGCTCTGCATTTTCCCTGGCTATTGGCCAAGTGGGACGCAAGCGTCCCGCTTATCCCAGAGAGGTTTTAACCCTTCTTTCAATTTCACCGATATAATTCGCTGACAAGATCTCTAAATAACTTTTCATTGGATCTACAAACTGTCCATTGTGTCAGCGAATCACATAGTTAGTTCACATAGACACTTCATAGACAATATGGCGATACAATTCATCGTTATTTAGAGCCCTTGTGCCAGCTAGTCATATCACTGAAATTGGAAGAAGAAAAGTGGGACTAATACTGTAATTGTAACCAACTAACACCCCAACCCGAGCACTCTGTTCTGCCACCTCTGGTCTATTGGCCCTCCCATCTCTACGGGAGGACAGCTCCTGCTCAGCCCAGTCCAAGCTCTTCTCTGTCCTGGCACACCAATGGTGGAACCAGGAAAAGTGTACTTACAACGACTGTTATATGTGCTTGTCCCACCTAGCTATTTTATGATGAATGCACTAACTGTAAGTCACTCTGGATACCACATACTGGGAAAAATCCACTTGAACGGCCCTCCAATTGGTAATTACTAGTGGGAAACTCGTCTATCATCCTGAGCTCCCAGTTATCCCCAATGGGCCAGTGTTCAGGTCTAGAAACATGGTTTTGACTACACCTACAGTCTTGCTTCGGTACTGCAGTTGACTTCTGCCCCAGAAAGACAATTTCCATAGATGATCCCATAGAGAAGTAAGATTTGAAAGTTGCTAATAAGACACTTTCGTCATCACCTTTGTGCACAAAACATCCTTTGAATTATTAACATAATTGTCACTGATGCCAATTCCATCACTTACAGCCGAAGATATTTACATTTTATATTCATCCAATGTCTGTCATGCTTTTCGATGACGTGATGGCGTACTCGCTGCTCGCGCTGCTCCCTGTGCGCACTGTGTGCTATATGAGAAGTGTGGTGACAGTGTGGTGAAGAAGGCACAACAGCGCCTCTTCAACCTCAGGAGGCTGAAGAAATTTGGCTTGTCACCCAAAACCCTGACAAACTTTTACAGATGGCCAATCGAGAGCATCCTGTCGGTCTGTATCACAGCCTGATACGGCATCCACAAGGCTCTCTAGAGGGTGGTGCGGTCTGCACAACGCATCACCGGGGGCTAACTACCTGCCCTCCATGACACCTACAGCACCCGATGTCACAGGAAGGCCAAAAAGATCATCAAGGACCACAACCACCTGAGCCACTGCCTGTTCACACCGCTACCATCCAGAAGGCGAGGTCAGTACAGGTGCATCAAAGCTGGGACTGTGAGATTGAAAAACAGCTTCTATCTCAAGGCCATCAGACTGCGAAAGAACAATCACTAACTCAGAGAGGCTGCTACCTACATTGCGACCCAATCACTGGCATCTTTAAAAAATGGATCACTAGTCACTTTAAACAATGCAACTTTAGATAATGCCACTTTAATAATGTTTACATATCTTACATTACTGATATCACATTTATATACTGTATTTTATACCATCTATTGCACATAGCCTATGCCGCTCGGCCATCACTCATCCATATACTTATAAGTGCATATTCTCTTTCATCCCTTTAGATTTGTGTGTATTAGGTACAGTAGTTGTTGGGGAATTGTTATATTACTTGTTAGATATTACTGCACTGTCGGAACTAGAAGCGCAAGCATTTCGCTACACTCGCATTAACATCTGCTAACCATGTATATGTGATCAATAAAATGTGATTTGATTTATTTGATTTGAAGTTGGGCCATGTGAACCGGATGCAACCCGGATATAGATGGTAGATGAATTGACGTATGATAACATGAGTAGATTACGTTGAAATGAATGGTCTGTCATCTTGGTCGCAGTCTATTGTTGTTATCTACCTCAGTGCTTCTCTCACATGCTGACCTCTGACATCACCTACTGTAAATGACCTAGATAACAGCATTTTCATTAGTTAAAATCAACAACAAAACATTATTTATAAAAAGTAATATATTGGTATGGTTTCTGAACACTATAATTTGCTTACAAGAATGATAGCTGTACTTTTAGTTTATTGCTTATGCAGCTTGTTGGCCGTTAACCAATCTGCATTTCTCAAAGCACGTGAATGCCTCCTACTGGTATTTATGACTTCACAATGGAGCATAATATAATAGGGAGAGATGACAGTTTTGCCACCTGTAGCTAGTGAAGTTAGCTAGCTAGCTAAATAGCGAGCACGAGCAAATTGCTAGGCAGCTAGCTAGCCATAGGTCGGTCAACGAAATGTTGCAATTGCAACATCAACTAGCTACTTAGCTAGCTAGCTAGTTACCTAATTAACTAGTATTTTTTTTCATAATATAGCTGTCATTGTTACTGCACATCTTCCTTTTTTCACAGCTTTCATATATCCTGTTGTGATTTTGTTGTAAAATTATATTTGCTTCCATTTCATTTCAAAATGTTTGTGCTTTTTTGCATGTTGTTGTTATTATAATAATGTATATTTTTCATATCTGGAAGTGGCCCAATTTTTACAACTCAGGGCAGCTTATTGTCTTGTCAAAAAAAAAATCCTAAATACATCTGTGCTCCAATTTGCCCATGTTTCTTGGAGATCCTGAATGGTTTTGTGATACTCTCAACTCTGTGGTATTAAGCACATTCATGACTGTTTTATAACACCTGAAATTAATGTCACTTTACTTAAGGTGTCGGTGCACACTCTATAATGGCATATGGCATAGTTATGATGCCCATCATTCCATTCTTTGTAATAATGTGACACAGAGTTTGTTAAAGTATATAACGCCCTGATATAACATCTGGTATGTAGACACTTGTGTAGCATGTCATAACATATGACATAAGTTGTCATGCAACTGTGTAATAGAAGTTGTTATCAAAAGTTGACACAAAGTTAAAACTACTTATGACAGCTTATGACATGTTGTAATGTGCTATATAAATGTTATAAAGGCTTTATGAATACATGAATAAGGACACCTACAGTAAAACGTTACCGTAATTTGTCTTTAGGTGAAATCAGGTCAACTTAAATTTAAAGTCATCTCCCATAACTCTTAAAGGTCATAGATAGCTATACAGTTTGAGATTGGATAAGCATCTAGCTAGGCTAATGGCTAGCTGCAAAACAAACAATAAGTCCTGCATGAGCATGTCCTAATGCAAGCTTACGATGGAATGCACTCTTAAACGCATCCATGCATTTTGACTCAACATATTTCTGAGTCAACATCAACTTGATTAAAATAGCACAATAACCATTTATCCTAGAAATGTAATAATCGGGAAAGGTGTACAAATTACATTCTAACACTCCTGGCATGCCTAAAGACACAATTTCTTACTTGTTCAATTTGTAAAGCAGATTGAGGTTCATTGACTTCCAGTAATACAAGCTTCTATAAAGTGTATGTTTTTGTTTATTCACAATGAGATACTCTACTGATTATTTTCACACATTAAGTCAGTATATGGATGATATTCCAATTAAACAGCTCTCAATTAAGTGTGCTAGAAACCCACTACTTGTGTTCTAGCCATCCCTCATAAAATAACATTTCCATCATAATTGGTAAGCAGTGCATGTTACATCCTGTCACATAACACACCTCATCTTATGACATCATTGAAAAGGACGTTGCTGAATGAACACTCTACTCCCACCAATGACGCTGGGAAGTCCTTGAGGACCGTTGTTATTATACTATAAAATAAATTCATAAATATACACTCTCTCCTTTGTTTTTCCTTGGTGCAATTATTAAGAGGATTTTCAACCTTTCTCTCTGTGATGCCTCTGAAAAAATGTCAGTGAAATCTTAAGAGCTTCTGTAGCAGAGGGAGGAGGGGGACACTGAGTCTTCTTCCAGGACGCACTTGGTATGCAAGGTGGACAACGCGCCAGTCAGCGGGCCTCAGCTGCAAATTTACTCACATTTGTCCACATTGATTGAGGTAATGGAGGCAATGACAAAATATTGGTCATGGCTAAGTATAAGGATGGAAAATATTTTAGATAGCTGGTTAATCAAGTAAAAAGGTTTGTTAGAGGTGGTTTTACTATCGTTATCATATATTGGATTAGAAGTGGTGCTCGTTTCTGAGCCTAGAAACCTGGCACCTGAGGCTACCTACTGTTTGTAAATGTACGCCCTGTTATAATTTATCCTTAGACATAATGTGACCAAATAAAAATGTGTTACACTATCACTAATCTAAATGGCTGAAGGTGGTAAATTAAGGTTTGACAGAAATGCACTGGCTGATTATCTGACGAAGGTTACTATGATCTCCAGTTTTCAAGCTGTCCCCTCAAAAAGCCACTTGTATTTGTTACCACTAACTGTAACAGTGACAGTAAATGCCTCCTGAGAACTGGCTTCCTTTCATACGTTTTTATGACCCTTTATTGAACACCAACATATATAACAATGTTGTGCCTATATAGGTTTTGAAAAAAATGATATAGCGTTTTGTTCTGTCATCAACTTCCCTCTGTCATTCCTTTAATGTGGATCAGCTAGTGTAGTAGAACGTGCTATTTTGGTCTTGCTCAAGGACTGTGATTGCACGGTGAATCAATAGCCAACATACCCAACAAACACAAACACTTTTCAAATATTTGAGCATGCAAAGGACAGTAAGCCTGTGCTCTGGCACACAAGCCTAAACCTAATTAGCTTACAAGGCTGTTTGAAATCTGATTTATGAACCAGCTAAAATAGAAGTCTTTATTTAATCATAAAACGTTGGACATGGTTTTCCCTTTTTATAATATATTTCAAAGAGATGGCAATTTCATATTGTCTTTTAAACTAGTAATGGCTTTCAAAGGCAGATGCATCAGTACTTTTCATCCACGGTACTTCACATGATTGGTACAAATGTATTGGTTTGTGTTGTGGACAGCAAGTAGGGAATTTGATCAGATTCTCTTTGAAAAAAGGGTTCCAAAAGGGCTTTCCATAGAGGGTTCTACATGGAACCAAAAGGGTTCTTCAAAGGGTTCTCCTATGGGGACAGCTGAAGAACCATTTTAGGTTCTAGATAGCACCTTTATTCTATGAGTGCACTGTGGGTGGCTGGAGAAAAAATGCCTGGATTGATTACAATTGTTAATCAAGATCCAGTTCAATGCACTCCAAGAAAGAGCACTTAGTGAGAGAGGCATGCTCCATCAATTGCTGAAATTCATTCTCACCATAAGGATTAGTTTGTAAAGTTTAAATAAGCTCTTCTTAACTATTTATGGAGCTGTGTTCGAATACTCATACTAACCGCACTAACCATACTATTTTTGACATGAATTGAGTATGTAATATGCTTATTGGTCATACAGTAGTATGGATATACAGTTGAAGTCGGAAGTTTACACACCTTAGCCAAATACATTTAAACTCAGTTTTTCACAATTTCTGACATTTAATCCCAGTAAAAATTGCCTGTTTTAGGTCAGAAAGGATCACCACTTTATTTTAAGAATGTGAAATGTCAGAATAATAGTAGAGAGAATGATTTATTTCAGCTTTTATTTCTTTCATCACATTGCCACTGGGTCAGAAGTTTACATACACTCAATTAGTATTTGGTAGCATTGCCTTTAAAATGTTTAACTTGGGTCAAATGTTTCAGGTAGCCTTCCACAAGCTTCCCACAATAAGTTGGGTGAATTTTGGCCCATTCCTCCTGACAAAGCTGGTGTAACTTAGTCAGGTTTGTAGGCCTCCTTGCTCGCACACACTTTTTCAGTTCTGCCCACAGATTTTCTACAGGATTTGAGGTCAGGGCTTTTGATGGCCACTCCAATACCTTGACTTTGTTGTCCTTAAGCCATTTTGCCACAACTTTGGAAGTATGCTTGAGGTCATTGTCCATTTGGAAGACCCTTTTGTGACTAAGCTTTAACCTCCTGACTGATGTCTTGAGATGTTGCTTCAAAATATCCACATAATTCTCCATCCTCATGATGCCATCTATTTTGTGAAGTGCACCAGTCCCTCCTGCAGCAAAGCACCCCCACATCATGACGCTGCCACCCCGAGCTTCACAGTTGGGATGGTGTTCTTCAGCTTGCAAGCATCCCCCTTTATCCTTCAAAACATAACAATGGCCATTATGGCCAAACAGTTCTATTTTTGTTTCATCAGACCAGAAGACATTTATCCAAAAAGTATAATCTTTGTCCCCATGTGCAGTTGCAAATCGTAGTCTGGCTTTTTTATGGCAGTTTTCAGAGCAATGGCTTCTGCCTTGCTGAGCGGCTTTTCAGGTTATGTCGATATAGGACTTATTTCACTGTGGATATAGATACTTTACACATCCAATTGACTCAAATTGACTCCAATTGACTCAAATTGACTCAATTGACTCAAATTGACTCCAATTGACTCAAATGATGTCAATTAGCCTATCAGAAGTTTCTCAAGCCATGTCATAATTTTCTGGAATTTTCCAAGCTGTTTAAAAGCACAGTCAACTTAGTGTATGTAAACTTCTGACCCACTGGAATTGTGATGCAGTGAAATAATCTGTCTGTAAACAATTGTTGGAAAAATTACTTGTGTCATGCACAAAGTAGATGTCCTTACCGACTTGTCAAAACAATAGTTTGTTAACAAGAAATTTGTGGAGTGGTTGAAAAACGAGTTTAAATGATTCCAACCTAAGTGTATGTAAACTTCCAACTTCAGCTGTAGTTAGTATGCCAAAACTTCCCTGATGTCGTACCAAATTTGCCAAAATATGAAGTATAAACGCAGCTGTCACGTTCTGACCATAGTTCTTGTGTGTTTTGCTTGTTTTAGTGTTGGTCAGGACGTGAGCTGGGTGGGCATTCTATGTTGTGTGTCTTGTTTGTCCGTTTCTATGTTTGGCCTAATATGGTTCTCAATCAGAGGCAGATGTTTTGTGTTATCTCTGATTGGGAATCATATATAGGTGGCTTGTTTTGTGTTGAGATTTTGTGGGTGGTTGTTTCCTGTCTCTGTGTTTTCTCTGCACCAGATAGGGCTGTATCGGTTTGCCACATTTGTTATTTTGTATCGTGTTAAGTGTTCACTGTTTATCGTGTTATTAAACATGTTGAGCACTGGCTACGCTGCGTGTTGGTCCGATCCCTGTTAGACCCTCTCTTCTCGTGAAGAGAGGGAAGGCTGCCGTTACAGAACCACCCACCAAACTCGGACCAAGCAGCATGGCTATGGGCAGCAGCAGCAGCAGCAGCAGCGAGTTCAGGAATGGACATGGGAGGACGAGCTGGACGGTAAAGGACCCTGGGCAGAGCCAGAGGAATATCGCCGCCCCAAAGCGGAGCTGGAGGCAGCGAAAGCGGAGAGGCAGCGTTTTGAGGAGCTAGCTCGGCAGCGTGAGCAGGATCTGGCTTATACCACTTGGGAGGAAATAGACAGGTGGTCGATCGACCCAGGGAGAGTGCCGGAGCCCGCCTGGGATTCCATGGAGCAATGTGCAGAGGGATACCGGCGAATGAGGTTAGCACAACGTGGTAGGAAGCCCGAGAAGAAACTCCAAAAATGTCTTGGGGGGGGGGGGGGGGGGATAAAGGGCAGTGTAGCTGGGTCAAGTAGGAGACTTGAGCCAACTCCCCCTGCTTACCGTAAGGAACCAAGGATGGAACTAGAGCCGGTGAGGGCGGTATTGGAGGTGAGCGAAGTAGAGACTGTGGAGGATCTAATGGGGAAATTGGGGGAGAGAGAAATGAGGGATTTGCTGGTTTGGTGCATGAGGCACGGCATCCGCCCGACGGAGCGTGTCGGGGATTTGATGTCACCTGAGTCAGCTCTCCATACTCGTCCTGAGGTGCGTGCTACTCGTCTGGTGAAGACTGTGCCAGCACCACGCACCAGGCCTCCTGTGCGCCTCCCTAGCCCTGCACGTCCTGTGCCAGCTCAGCGCACCAGCTCTCCTCCAGTTCCAGCACCCCGCACTCGCCTTGAGGTGCGTGCCCTCAGCCCGGTACCTCCAGTTCCGGCACCACGCACCAAGCTTCCAGTGCGTCTCCAGAGCCCTGTTCCTCCTCCACGCACTCTCCCTGTGGTGCGTGTCTCCAGCCCAGTACCTCCAGTTCCGGCACCACGCACCAAGCCTCCTGTGCGTCTCCAGAGCCCTGTACACACTGTTCCTTCTCCCCGCACTCGCCCTGAGGTGCGTGCCCTCAGCCCGGTACCACCAGTGCCGGTACCACGCACCAGGCCTATAGTGCGCCTCGAGAGTCCAGTGTGCCCTGTCCCTGCTCCCCGCACTAGCCTTGAGGTGCGTGTCTCCAGTCCGGTCCCACTAGTTCCGGCACCACGCACCAGGCCTACTGTGCGCCTCAGCAGGTCAGAGTCGGCTGTCTGTCCAATGCCGCCTGCACTGCCCGTCTGCCCAGCGCCGTCTGAGCCGCCCGTCTGTCCCGAGCTGTCAGAGCCGCCCGTCTGTCCCGAGCCATTAGAGCCGTCCGTCAGTCAGGAGCCGCCAGAGCCGCCCGCCAGTCAGGGGCCGCCAGAGCCGCCCGCCAGTCAGGAGCTGCCTGAGCCGCCCGCCAGTCAGGAGCTGCCTGCCAGTCATGAGCTGCCCGCCAGTCATGAGCTGCCCGCCAGTCATGAGCTGCCCTCCAGTCATGAGCTGCCCTCCAGTCATGAGCTGCCCTCCAGTCATGAGCTGCCCTCCAGTCATGAGCTGCCCTTCAGCCCGGAGCTGCCCCTCAGTCCGGAGCTGCCCCTCAGTCCGGAGCTGCCATTAGTCCGGAGCTGCCCTTCAGTCCAGAGCTGCCTCTCTGTCCGGAGCTGCCCTTCAGTCCGGAGCTGCCCCTCTGTCCTGAGCTGCCCCTCTGTCCTGAGCTACCTCTCTGTCCTGAGCTACCTCTCTGTCCTGAGCTACCTCTCTGTCCTGAGCTACCTCTCTGTCCTGAGCTGTCTCCTCAATCTAGTGGGGACCTTGGTGAAGATTCCTAGGCCAAGGTCGGGGGCGAGGGTTGCCACTCAAAGGACGCTAAGGAGGGGGACAAAGACAATGGTGGAGTGGTGGCCTCGCCCTGCGCCGGAGCCGCTACCGCGGACAGATGCCCACCCAGACCCTCCCCTTGAGTTTTAGGGGGTGCGTTCGGAGTCCGCACCTCAGGAGGGGGGTACTGTCACGTTCTGACCATAGTTCTTGTGTGTTTTGCTTGTTTTAGTGTTGGTCAGGACGTGAGCTGGGTGGGCATTCTATGTTGTGTGTCTTGTTTGTCCGTTTCTATGTTTGGCCTAATATGGTTCTCAATCAGAGGCAGATGTTTTGTGTTGTCTCTGATTGGGAATCATATATAGGTGGCTTGTTTTGTGTTGGGATTTTGTGGGTGGTTGTTTCCTGTCTCTGTGTTTTCTCTGCACCAGATAGGGCTGTATCGGTTTGCCACATTTGTTATTTTGTATCGTGTTAAGTGTTCACTGTTTATCGTGTTATTAAACATGTTGAGCACTGGCTACGCTGCGTGTTGGTCCGATCCCTGTTACACCCTCTCTTCTCGTGAAGAGAGGGAAGGCTGCCGTTACAGCAGCGGACACTATTTCTGTACTTTATCCCCATAATGCAATTCTTCAGGAAACGTTGTGGCTTCACATCGTTTTCAGATTTGAAGAAAATGGCAGAAAATATGCAGTCGAAAGTACAACGAGAGCGGATACAAATTCATTGATTTAACTAATTAATACGAATTTTAAGAAAATGTTAAGCAATGTAATAAAGTAATGACTTTTCAGATAAGTTACCTTACACATTATGTTGGCTGACAATTTGTTAGCTGACAATTTCCTTACGAACCACATAGCATATCATTACAGCAGTATATACTGGTATGTTGTTAGCTAGCTATCTAACGTTACGTTGTTACTCATACATCAAACTTGCCAGTATATTAACTAAAGGCTATCTAACTTACTACCCAACGTTTATTGACTTGATTATTCCTGTCATTCTTAGCTTAGCTACATGGTATAGTCGTTGTGCGTTCACAATGGACATTCGGGTGCTTTCGTAAATTCGCTCTGGCTATCTACTCTGATTTCAGAACACTGAGTGTACCAGAGCGCAGAATAATGAATTTACGAGTGCTCACCCTTTGAATGTGGTCGGTGTCAGTAAATGTCGGCAAACAATCGTAATTAAATTGTTGCAAGCAGCACAGTTACAGTCACCAACAGTCAATAACATGAAAACTGCCTAACCAGCCCTGCTAGGGCGATTAAAATGGTCAGAGTGGTCTCATTTGTGTCTGGAAGTAGCTCAAATCAACCCTACTCCTCGGCCCGAGTGTCCAGTGTGCGCTCTGAGAGCGAAATCATTGACAATCTGACAATGCTCTGAATTGAATTTAAGATTTAGTTTAAGAACACACCCGAAGTCGTAAAATGTCTAACTTGTCATTTGTTATGCTAACTAGCTAGCAACAGGTTGCATAGCAACAGCATCAACTTCCTGTAGAGAGGCGAAGACCTAGTACGCTCAACTGAAAGGATACTGTTTGTTTACAGTACACTAAAATGATCTAATAGTATATAGAATGTAGTATATTATCATTAAGTATGTAGTATACAGTATGTTAGTATGGGTATCCGAACACACCTTGGGTTTAGTAATGAGGACCAGCTGAATTGAACAGTGGGGTAACGGTTTAGGGCTCTAACTAAAGCCCCACTTGGTTCAAGCTATTGACTAGCTTAAGTAGTATTACTGTACCACTGCTAGAGTACTGTACTGTACTATACTTCTACTACATTTGACGTCACAATATGTTTGTCTCATTATCTGCACTTTCCTGAATGTTTAATTCAGGAGGATTCTCCTTCTGTCATCACTCTCACCAGTGTATGTATGATCCCCTACCCAAGCCCATGCTTTACATTCACAAGCAGAAGGTTTGGACAACTGGAGCAAGGATGTGTCATGAAAATGACTGCAACATAGAGGGATTATTAATGTTAGCCAGTAACTCACCCCTACGCCTGTTAGGAGTCAAGACAGCATGCACATCCTCTTCCCAGCGTACATGAATAAACATGATACCAAAAAAATGAAAAAATATATATTTGAAATATGGGAGGGAAACAAGTTTGTAGGTAGACCAAGATTCAGATCTATATGTTTGTGGTGGGAGGCGTTATTGCCTTTGAATAAAACCATGAACAAATGCAATAAATGTTCAAATTGCTATACTTTTCTTGAAGTGTTAATTAATAAAGAAAGAAAGAAAAATAACCGTGACAACCATATTATTGCATAGGTTAGATACTATCCTTTGCCCTGCTCGTCTCTCTCTCTCTCTCTTCCTCTCCCTCTCTCTCTCTCTCTCTCTCTCTCGCTCTCGCTCTCTGTCTACTCTCCCTCGCTCTCTCTCTCTCTCAGCTTGTGACAGAGCATGGAATTTTGTTTGGCTGAAAATTAAAGGATCCCTGATATTTGTGGTTGAAAATGGATTTCTGAGCTATTGCAGCAGACGCTGAATGCTAACGCAAAGAAGCCCAGCGTTTTCCAATAATCTTCCCTGGGCTGTTCAGCATCTGATCAGGGGATGCCTGGGGCGGAAGGTTGAAGCAATTCCCAAAACCTGAGAATCACATGGCCAGCTGGCTCACAAGCCTGGAGACACTGCCTGCAAGTTACTGAGGATACAAACACCTTGTGCCATGTAGATGTGCATTGACGGCTTCAAGGCCTTGTTTACAATTTATCTTATAACTGTGACTTGTATCCAATTCCTAGACATTGGTGCATGCATGATCGGGGTGTAAATGTATAGAAAGGGATTTGTGAGAATCAGATATAAACCACTTCAGGAGCTAGTCTGAAACTAGGCTTGTGCTGTCTCTACTCTCTTTTCTTTGGCATACACAAACACACAGGTACAGCTACACAGCAGACTCCGTGAAACAGGGGTGTCTGCGGGGTACTGGGGACCACACAGGAAATTATTTTGCATTGTTTGTGCAGTCATTCAATTACTTTCATTCCTAATGATTTAGAAATGGCCCTCAATGGCCCAACAGCAGGTGCTCATATCCCAGCAGTACCATATGTTTTTCCTGGTAAAAGTTTCCCCTCCTCTGGACTCTCCTCTGTGTGCATATAAACAAACAGAAAATTGGTCAAGGCCTCCAATGAGAGAGATCAGGGGGAACCTGCAGAGAGGGGTGATTGATTTGAAACTCTCGCTCTCTCCTTCTCTTTTTGCTTTTATACATGCACACATGCAATCATGGACAAACAAACAAACATAATGGGGAATGGGTGGCAGATAGCCTCGCGGTTAGAGTATTGAGCCAGGAACTGAAAAGTCGCTGGTTTAAATTCCTGAGCAGACATGGTGAAAAATCTGTCGTTGTTTCATTGAACAAGTCACTTAACCCTAATTTGCTCCATGGGTGTTGTACTGCTTTGGCTAACCCTGTAAAGCAACACATTTCACTGCACCTATCCAGTGTATGTGACAATGACACAGAACATGTTGTAGTGCACGTTAACGACAGCTTAGTACACAAAACAACCAAGTAGGTATGTTGGTGTTCAGTTTGATAAGGTTAAGGAATGCATTTCTTTTTGGCACTTCAAATTAAACAAATATTTCCACCAGATATTACCAAACCACAGCAAAGCAGTAAAACAGTTTGAAAATGGTGTGACATGCAGACACAGAGCAGACAAAGTAAACTGTTCATTTATTGCTGCGGGGCTGAATGTTTTGGTTCCTTTGAGTCAAAACCATCACCCAAACTGAATGTTTGTTGTTTGCTTGTGTGTCTTTGATTAACATCCCGTGATTTATCTTGCTGAGTCCATTCCATATGTACCTGTAGATGTGAGTAAGAGAAAAACAGACACATCAACCAGAGTACATATCTAAGGAGAAAAATATGGCAAAAGAAGGAAAACATCCATAAAGTTGGTTTCAAACTCTTTATTGAGGTTATATTAGTGCAATCTATCAGTGATGTACTGGAAAATCCATAACCGACTGTGGAATTTCACCCCTGTGTGCTGTTCCCTTTATGAAGTGCAATCTCACCAGAGCTACTCGCCTCTGTGGAGCTCATTTTTCAAACACTCTGGAATGATGTTGTCAAAAAATATAAAACTGAATAGCGTGTACCATTTCTATGCCATTTATCCATCAAAAGATTGTGTCATTCAAAATACACTCCAGACAATTAAATATCACTATGTTACATTACAAATTTTACCTATGGTAAATTATTCAGTCTGCACCGAGGCTCATGTTGGTTTTTGGCCAATATCACATATTTTTGAGTTTCAGATTTGTTCTGATATGATTCAGTGATTGTTTTACACCTATTGACATTGAACAAGTCAAACATGTGCACAAAGAACATGGTAATATTATGGACCCAGCTCTTAATGTTTGTTTTGTGCTTTTTCAAGAAAGCAAGTTTCTTTTAGAAACCAAGTATGAATGTAATGAATACAATATCAAAAATAAAATCACTTGTTGACAAAATGCAAAATGTCAAATGTTGCTCAAACAAGGTAATATAAATCTCACTACAAGGAACAAGAGATTGTTTAAAAGGATAGTGCACGATTTTGGCAATTACCTAAGATGTGGATACAATTTGTATGTCTCTACATGCAGTTTGGAGGAAGTTAGTAGAAATGGCTCGCAAAACTACCGTCAACTTCCTTATTCTGCAAGCAAAGACATCAAAATGGTATCCATGAGTTCATTGGACTCCTTTTAAATACCAACCAAAGTTCCCAAACACAAACGTAGGCATGGTACATGTTTTAACAGATTTTTCATTAGAGAAAAGATACCCGACCCTTCACCCTAACACTCATCTCCCTCTAACTCCATCTTTAAAAAACTGTAGCTCATCTTTAGAGAGATGTGCTCACTTTGAACCCTGTGCAAGACAAAAATAAATAATGGCTGTTTATATGGAGCGCGATGTGAGGGGCTGTGAGACGCTGCCTTTAAGTTGATTTGCAGGAGTGTCAGGGAAGTGAGACTTGGGGAGGTGAGTCAAGGATTGTCAGAAATCAATTCTCAGGGCTCCTCTCTTGGGAGTGCGACAGCTATTCTAACTGTGGTCCGACACATAACGAAAAATACATTACATGCAAAAGACTTTACAGTTTACATACATTTAAAAACATTAACATGTAGTGTGTGTGTGTGTGTGTGTGTGTGTGTGTGTGTGTGTGTGTGTGTGTGTGTGTGTGTGTGTGTGTGTGTGTGTGTGTGTGTGTGTGTGTGTGTGTGTGTGTGCATCTATCAGTTACAAATACACGTCAGTACATACACACAACAAGTAGGTCACATGGGGGAGAGGCGTGATGCCGTGAGGTGTTGCTTTATTCATTTTTGAATCCAGGTTTGCTGTTCACTTGCACTCATGGCTCTGTATAATATTCTACATTTCCTTGAATTCGTTCTGGACCTGGGGACTGTGAAAAAAACCCTGGTGGCATGTCTGTTGGGGTAAGTGCGTGTGTCAGTTCTGTGTGTAAGTTGATTATGCAAACAATTTGGAATTTCCAACACAATGTTTCTTGTAATAATAAGAAGAAGTCTTTCCTCAACTCTTAGCCCAGAGAGACTGGCATGCATAGTATTAGTATTAGCCCTCTGATTACAATGAAGAGCAAGACATGCCGCTCTGTTCTGGGTCAGTTGCAGCTTAACTAGCTCTTTCTTTGCAGCACTTGATCATATGACTGGACAATAATCAAGATCAAATAAAACTAGAGCCTGCAGGACTTGTTTTGTGGAGTGTGGTTTTAAAAAAGCAGAGCATCTCTTTATTACCGACAGACCTCTCCTGAGGTCTAGAACTTAGGGAATGATTTGTACCAAATACAATGCTCCTACTTTTAGAGATGTTCAGGATCAGTTTATTGCTGGCCACCCATTCCAAAACTGACTGCAACTCTTTTAAAGGTTTTAGTGACTTCGTTAGCTGTTGTTGATGATGCGTATATGGTTGAATCATCAGTATACATGGACACACATTTATTTATTATTTTATTTTTATTTAACCTTTATTTAACCAGGAAGGGCTCATTGAGATTTAAAATCTCTTTTTCAAGAGCGTCCTGGCCAAGATAGGCAGCACCAAGTCATTACAAAAATTACAGACAGACATGAAAAACTGCAAGTAATCTAGTAAACATGCTTTGTTTAATGCCAGTGTCAGGGCATTGGTAAAAATTGAAAAGAGTAGAGGGCCTAGAGAGCTGCCCTGCATTACACCACATTAGAGAAGCTTCCATTAAAGAAAACCTTCTGAGTTCTATTAGATAGATAGCTCTACATCCACAATATGGCAGATGTTGAAAATCCAAAACACATACATTTTTATCAACAGGTTATGGTCAATAATATTAAAGGCTGCAATGAAATCTAACAGAACAGCTCCCACAATCTTCTTATTATCAATTTCTTTAGACCAATACCCTGAACCAGATTACAGGCACTGATTACAGTGAGAAGCTCCCTCTGACTGACTGCTAGTGTTATGCAAGCAACCCCCCCCCCCCCCAAAAAAAAAGGCTTCAACCATGACACTTCAATAACACTTGACATAAGATCTTCTCTAAGCATTCCAGGGATATGGCTCTGAATATACAGTACCAATCACGCCTATTCATTCAAGGGTTTATCTTAATTTTTACTATTTTCTACATTATAGAATAATAGTGAAGACATCAAAACTATGAAATGGAATCACGTAGTAACCAAAAAAAGTGTTAATAAAATTTAAATATATTATAGATTTTAGATTCTTCAAAGTAGTCACCCTTTGCCTTGATGATAGCTTGATAGCTTTGCACACTCTTGGCATTCCCTCAACCAGCTTCATTAGGTAGTCACCTGGAATACATTTCAATTAACAGGTGAGCCTTGTTAAAAGTTAATATGTGGAATTTAATTCCTTCTTAATGCGTAGGGGTGGTATACAGAAGATAGCCCTATTTGTTAAGAGACCAAGTCCATTGTATGGCAAGAACAGCTCAAATAAGCAAAGAGAAATGACATCATTGCTTTAAGACATGAAGGTCAGTCAATGTGGAAAAGTTCAAGAACTTTTTAAGTTTCTTCAAGTGCAGTCGCAAAAACCATCAAGCGCTAGGATGAAACTGGCTCTCATTAGGACTGCCACTGCTGCGCAGAGAATAAGTTAATTAGAGTTAACTGCACCTCAGAAATTGCAGCCCAAATAAATGCTTCACAGAGTTCAAGTAACAGACACATCTCAACATCAACTGTTCAAAGGAGACTGCGTGAATCATGCCATTATGGTCGAATTGCTGCAAAGAAACCACTACTAAAGGACACCACTAAAATGAAGAGACTTGGACATTAGACCGAGCAATGGACATTAGACCGGTGGAAATCTGTCCTTTGGTTTGATGAGTCCAAATCTTAGATTTTTGGTTCCAACCGCTGTGTCTCTGTGAGACACAGAGTAGGTGAAAGGATGATCTACGCATGTGTGGTTCCCACCATGAAGCATGAAGGAGGACTTTTGGCAGTGTTGGGGTGCTTTGCTGGTGACACTGTCAGTGATTTATTTAGAATTCAAGTTACACTTAACCAGCATGGCTACCACAGCATTCTGCAGCGATACGCCATCCCATCTGGTTTGTGCTTATTGGGACTATCATTTGTTTCTCAACAGGACAATGACCCAACACACCTCCAGGCGTGGAGTGCTGCATCAGATGACTTGGCCTCTACAATCACCCGACCTCAACCCAATTGAGATGGTTTGGATGAGTTGGACCGCAGAGTGAAGGAAAAGCAGCCAACAAGTGCTTAGCATATGTTGGAACTCCTTCAAGACTGTTGAAAAAGCATTCCAGGTGAAGCTGATTGAGAGAATGCCAACAGTGTGAAAAGCTGTCATCAAGGCAAAGGTTGGTAACTTTAAAGAATCTAAAATAGAAAATATATTTTGATTTGTATAACGCTTTTTTGGTTACTACATGATTCCATATGTGTTACTTCATAGTGTTGATGTCTTCACTATTGTTCTACAATGTAGAAAATAGTGCAAATAAATTAAAACCGTTATTTAGGTGTTTACTAGGTGTGTCCAAACTTTTGACTGGTAGTCCGTTAGTCAGTTGATAGGCAGCTAGCTCCCGACTTGGCCAGCTGCTACGCCAAATAGCACCTCAGACTCGGCCTTGGTCAGCAGGATCACTGGACATATAGTAGTGGTCCCAGCAACTGATGCCAACCGCGTCGCATGATCCACACTCAAAAGGTAGCTAAATACACTGAACAGAAATATAAATGCAACATGTAAAATTAAGGGTTTCATGAGCTAAAAATAAAAGGTCCCAGAAATGTTCCATAAGCACAAAAAGCTTATGTTGTGCACAAATTTGTTTACATCCCTGTTAGTGAGCATTTCTCCTCTGCCAAGATAATCCATCCACCTGACAGGTGTGGCAAATCAAGAAGCTGATTAAACAGCATTATAATTACACAAGTGCACATTGAGCTGGGGACAATAAAAGGCCACTCTAAAATGTGACCCGATTCAGGTAACTAGGCTTATGTTGCAAGTCACGACTTCACAGGAGAGCTGTGTGAACGTAAAAAAATGTTGTAATCCAAATGCGTTTTTTGACAGAAATGCCTTCTCGAACATGTGAACTTTCATGTGCCTTAATATCAAGCTTGTATGCCATCTGTAAATCCAAGTTCAATTGTTAAATTGAAAGTGAGCATCCTTCCCGCTAGCCATGATTGGCTGAGATAATGAGTGGGCTGGACATGTCAAAAGATGAGTTTGGATTGGTCTGCCATATAGCATGCGTCTGTCTATTGGAGATGGTCAGTATCTCTAGGTAATCGTATCAAACGCAGATTTTTTTTAAATGTATCATGTAGTAAAACTGCATAAACCTAATGTCAAGTTAAAATGTACTGTTAGCTAGCTAACGTTACCTGGCTGGCTCGCTAGCTAACGTTATGTGTATGCTCTCCACTTTCTGGAGGACTGAGTTTTGAAATCAGTGGAATTCGAGTATGATAGCTAAGGAAATGGAGAAAACACCAGTCTGGATTACATGATCAAACTAAGGGCAACCATGCATGGCATCAGACGGGAGACGTGTCCAACCATGATGTTTACTGGTAAGATAGTCTAGCTAGCTACATTTTCAGATATTACACGTTTCTAATTTTGACAGGAAGTGGTTTCAGTTCAAGTGTACTGTTAGCTAGCTAACTTTAGCTGTCTGGGTCGCTAGCTAATGTTATGTGTATGATCTTATTCTTTGTATCTCAGACACATTTGCTTGACTAGTTATAGCCATAGAACCTGGTTGGTTAGCTACCTGCAGATTCATGCAGGGTAGTATTGACATGAGTTGTGATTATGGTCCATTGATTAGCTCTTAACAAAAGACTCCACTCTAATTTTGACAAAGTATTTGCATTTCAAGTTAGTGTACTGTTAGCTAGCTAGCTAATGTTAGCTGGCTGGCTCCCTAACGAACATTACGTCATGCGTTGAGGTTCGTTGTTTACCTAGCTAGCTATCGAGATGCATTTCTTAACAAAGACTCTCATCTTAGTGTGCCAGAGCGCAGAATAACAGGCAAATTATTGAACTCTCAACACCCGTTGAATATGTCCGGTGTCAGTAAACGTCGACAACAAAGTGTAATTCAATTGCTGCCAGCAGCACAGTTACAGTCACCAAATCTCTGGATAACATGAAAACTGCCTAATCAGCTCTGCTAGGGGGAGTAAAATGGTCAGAGTGGGGTGTTCTCTCATTATGTGTCTGGAAGTAGCTGGCCAATGTTAGCCAGTTAGATTGGGTGCTTGACTGTCGTTGTGAGGTCAGAGCTTTCGGAACAACCCTACTTATTTGCCAGAGCGTCCAGTGTGCACCAACTCTCTGAGTTTACGAATGGACAATCTGACAGCACAGTTGCAGTCACCAACGCTCTGGATAACATACCAGCCTAACCAGCTCTACTAGGGCGAGTAATGTTCAGTGAGCTGTTCTCTCTCTCTTAGATGTCTGTAAGTAGCTGGCAAGTTAGAACAGAACGCACAGATCAACCCTTAAAGAGAAGGCTTAAGAGGGTGTGAACAATGCTGAATAGGTGTAGACAAAGAAGGGCTCTCCAATAGTAGTACCAAAACATTGAAAGACGGTTTTCTCAAAAGTGAGTTTACAAGTTGATCAACTTTCAAAGCAGAATTACTTCGGCATTGTTTCCTCAAATGAAGTGTATGATATACCATTTTGTAGCTCTGAGGCCCTACTTTTATCCAATCTAAAAAACATAACTTCAAATGTTGCTACATAAGACTGAATCCAGATGGTGAGTCACAAATGTGCAGTGTAGTCACACAGCACAAAGCCACAGATGTCTCAAGTTTTGAGGGTGTGTGCACTTGGCATGCTGACTGCAGGAATGTCCACCCGAGCTGTTGCCAGAGAATGTAATGTTCATTTCTTTACCATAAGCCGCCTACAACGTTGTTTTAGAGAATTTGGCAGAACGTCCAACCGGCCTCACAACCGCAGACCACGTGTAACCATGCCAGCCCAGGACCTCCACATTCGGCTTTTTCACTTGCAGCCACCCAGACAGGTAATGAAACTGTGGGTTTGCAAAAACTAAGATTTTCTGCACAAACTGTCATAAACAGTCTCAGGGAAGCTGATCTGCATGCTCGTCGTCCTCACCAGGGTCTTCACATGACTGCAGTTCAGCTTCGTAATCAACTTCAGTGGGCAAATTCTCACCTTCGATGGCCATTGGCATGCTGGAGAAGTGTGCTTTTCCCATTTTCAACTGTATTGGGCAGATGGCAGACTGCCTGTATGGCGTGGTATGGGCATAAACTACGGACAACGAACACAATTGCATTTTATCGAAGGCAATTTGAATGCACAGAGATACCATGACGAGATCCTGAGGCCCATTGTTGTGCCATTCATCTGCCACCATCACCTCATGTTTCAGCATGATAATGCACAGCCTGAAGTTGCGTGATCAGTACACAATTCCTGCTGTACACAATTCGTTCAGAAAATGTCCCACTTTTTCCATGACCTGTATACTCACCTGATATGTCACCCATTGAGCCTGTTTGGGATGCTCTGGATCAACGTGTACGACAGTGTGTTCCAGTTCCAGCCAATATCCAACAACTTCACACAGCCAAGAAGAGTGGGACAACATTCCACAGGCCGCAATCAACAGCCTGATCAACTCTTGACGAAGGAGATGTGTCACATTGCATGAGGCAAATGGTGATCACACCATATACTGACAGGTTTTACTGATCCACCCCTGCCTTTCATTTAAAGGTATCTGTGACAAACAGACGCATGTCTGTATTCCCAGTCATATGAAATCCATAGATTAGGGCCTAAGGAATTTATTTCAATTGACATGTTGCGTTGACATTTTTGTTCAGTGGAGTAACCAAACTTTTTCAATAGACTTTCAAAACTTTCCAAAACAACAAACCAACCTCTCCCTCGTTCTGCGTTCTGTGTGCAACAGGAAGATGTGTACCCCCCCACACATACCCACCACCACCTCTCTCCCCCCTTCATATTCCTTCGCCTGTTGTTTCGCTCCGGCTCAGAGATGTAGAAATCAAATGCATTAAATGCCTGATGTATTACTCAGGAGTGTTTCATCGAAAATGGAAAAGCCTCTGTGTGTCAGGGATTTGCCATTCAACACTGACACGCCAATTTCCGTTTTCATCTCCTCTGCTTTACATTTTCACTGGGCTCATTACGGCTCCAATATACAGTAGCTGCGTCGAGTTGGCAGGGAACTTGTTTGCCTCATATGCATTGCAAGGCATCACTACGTCAATGTCATTCTGAGCTCAGAAGCTAAATGCTTCAAACAATGCAAATTTTATCAGCAACAAAGCAACAGTGTACCTGAGGGTATGCCATTTTCTCCATTTCTCATACGAACCCCGACTGCTATAGAGTTGGGTGATAGTTGCGTAGTCTCTAGTCTCACAGCTTTAGTAACAGATTGTTTGTCTGTATTTTTTTCATAGTGATATTTTTATATATGTTGGCAAAGAGCCTGCCTAGCTTCCCAGACATTTAAATGAAGACGTTTGCCAAAAAGAGATTGTGCCTCTGTCAATTAATTAAGTTCCCCAGGACATATCGGAATAACTGTTATTGTTGCTGAGGTAATATGTTATTAATGCGCAGTGATAGTCCATCAGATATGTCACCAAATATAATTGCTAGTCAGTGTGTGTTATTTGCCATCTCAGAAAACGGTCTTTTCGACTGTGGATCGTCTTGATGTTGCTGATATAGTGAGGCTGTGGTGGAGGAGTATATTTTTCCACTGTGCTGATGCCTCTGGTATATTTATACACATTCAGACCAACAAACTGACCATCAGACAGCACAGGATTCAATAATGGCTACTCTCTCACACACAGAGTCAATGTGATACAACCACTGAGACCGAGTGAAAATATCCAAGACCAGTTTTGCCTGCTTTAGCTGGGGGAGTAGGCTTTTAAGGTGGAAGCAAGCCTGAGAGGGGGGCCATAATCCATCTCCTACCAAGACTCCCTGACTGTGCAGAAGACTCTTACTTTCTTCATGCCCTTCCTCTGCCTCCTGTGCCGCCCAGTGGTGGGTCACAGACAGGGAGTCTCTCGCCTTGCTGCTGATGTGGAAGCCTGGCACCTGTCAGACAGTGTTTATTGTACCTGTGTGACTAGAAGAGCTGGATGCTGCAGTAAATGTCATGTTTTGAGGCGGAAGTGTGTACGAGTGTGATTGTGTGCCTCTGTGAATAATTGTCTCTGTTTGTGTGTGCACTCTGCACATGCTGCAGGAGGCTCATAATACACCTCTAATGCCTTGTCTCAGGGGTCCGTAATAAGAAGGTTTTGTGCTGGTGATGATTGAATCTTCCCTCATCTACTGTAATGAGCACATATACACTACCATTCATTGTAAAGGAGTAGTATTTCTCCTGCTTTGGGTTGACTTGAGCAGAAAATATTTATAATTGTCATCAAATGTTAAAGATATCTCCAATTTCCGTAGGTTCTTGTTTCTGCAGAGCTTTTGTGGCAACACCATTTTATTTTCACTGACTGTGTTAACATGCACCCTAATGATGTACAGGGGCAGCAGGGACCCTAGTGTTTAAGAGTGTTGCGTCAGTAACCAAAAGGTTGTGGGTTCATATCCAAGAGCTGCCTAGGTGAAAAAAACATGTTGATGCGCCCTTGAGCAAGGCCCCTAACCCTAATTTCTCCTTTAAGTCAATCTGGATAAGAGTGTCTGCTAAATGACATAAATGTTAAATATATTGTGGTCAAAATAAAATGTAAAACAAACCTGCAGGTGATTGTTTAATAACAGCATGACTTAAGACAAATTGACTTGTGTCACGTTCGCTAGAATAGATGTCGTACCAAGGCGCAGCGTACGTAGCGTTCCACATGTTTATTAATTGAAACTCACAAAAACAATAAACAGCAAAACAAAACGTGACGCAAATGCAGTGCTCGCAGGCAACTACACACAAACAAGATCCCACAAAAATCAGTGGGGAAATGGCTGCCTAAATATGATCCCCAACCAGAGACAACGATAAACAGCTGCCTCTAATTGGGAACCATACCAGGCCAACATAGAAATAAATGCATTAGATCACCCACCCTAGTCACACCCCGACCTAACCAAAATAGAGAATAAAAAGGCTCTCTATGGTCAGGGCGTGACAACTTGAGATTTTACACAAACACAGTCTTTAGAGTTTTCTTTCTGAGGAGTGGTGGGAAAAAAAACGAAACTATTATTTTCACACTGGCATGACATTGAGGTGTGGTGGGCTCCATGGTAGGGGGCTTCTCTCCTCTGTAACCCCCCTTGCCTGTCTGCTGCACTGCCGCATGGGTGATGAACGACACTCCTGCTGGTGATCAAAGCAGGTGAGGAGATACAGGCGGATACAGGCACTGTGAGGCAGTGCACTCAGGATTTTCTTTCTCCTTTTACACTGCAACACAATGCTGCTATCACCACTGCACTGCTGAGTCCAGGAGGCAGACAAAAGGAAGTCTGTCATTCTCCCTTGTGTTGTTGATCATGGCGTATTGGCATACATTATGAGCCAGGCCAATACAGACCCAGCTGCATTCTTTTTCTGTTCAGCTTTCTCACCCCCGAATTCCATCCCCCTAAATCCAAAGATTCATATTTGGTTCAGGAAACACATACTTTGAAGAGATATGAATAAAATTAAATCCCAGTTTATTTTGTTGTTATTGCGGGGCCATTTTGTGCACTCAGTCTCCTGGTTTTATCCACTGTAATTGTCCTGAGCTGAGAGTGGGGCCAAGCCTAAGAGCTGGAGCTGAAAGGTGCTTACACGCTTGTGCAGGAGCTCAATATCCCAAGCTGTGAACAGCCATCCCCTCCTCCCCATGGTCTGAGAGTGGCTGTCACGCCTGAAGGATCCCTACCATGCATGCTGGCCTTTGTTAGAAACCGCACCCACTCACACACATATGACATACATGTGTGCACACACACACACACACACAAATGCACACGCGCGTACCTACAATGACAGAAATATACAGTGTATACTCCTATTTCAACAGTCACAATGGCAGACAGCGATAAAAGAAAAACATAAACATGAATATATCTAATCTGTGCAACTTAATAGTATACATCTTTTTTTACCATCTTTTCATACACTAGTTGGGTTTAGATATGTCTCTCCCAGAGGTTGGATATGCTCTGCAGACCTGGCAAGGGAAATGGAATAGGCCTGCTGTTAGTCTGTGCCACTCCGCTGAAGCTGCAGAGATTGTTAGAGTTGCTGGGAGATTAGCATAGTGTGCAGGTGATAACCTCACTGTCTGGGCGCGGGTGATTCACCATTAATGGCAATTACACCCACCGCCTGGGCACTACAGACTGTGACCCAGTGATCTTGTCTGAGCTCTAATCTGAAAGGTCTCCACCAACTCTACAGCCCCACAAAATAGGAGATGACTTCTGAACAATTACCTCAAAGTCCTTCCCATTTCCCAGAGTAAGCCTTTATTTACACATGCCTAAGAACTGCTCAGAAGCTTCAAACCCCCATTATGCCCTTTCCACTCTACAGGTCCTCAAGTGGGTTGTTCCCTCTTTGTAAAGCCACACACGTTTAAAAACATTGAGCATTGTCCTTGTGCAACAGAGGTCAAATGCCATTGCATAATTTACACACCATGAAACAAGACAATGTGCAACATTATTGTGTTCCTGCAACAAAACTTGTATCCATTTCATGTCAAAACACTTTCCCTGGCAGGGGTGTCATATTTTACTATTGCGGTTTTTAGTACTGTGAAGAAGGAAAGTGACTAGAAAAATGAAAGAAGAGACCCTCTGACAGAGAAAGTGTATAGTGGAAAGTCTCACTAACGTAATTACCATTATGCTGAAACTTTAACAATATTCAGATTCCACTCCAATATGTCGTGTGATGCAGTCATTGCAGTTAGAGTAATCATTTCCTGATGCATGGTTGTATGAACAATGTAATTGCATTTTACGTTTGAATTATTGCATTATGTAAATTACTTCACAGTTATGTGGGGGATATCTTAATGGAAACCCTTAAACAATTGTAATAAGATTATATTGCTGGGGCAAAAACAAGTTTCATTATTATTACTGCATTCTGTTCTTCAAGTGGAACTTCAGACCAAAGTCTCCGGAAAACGTGTGGCGAGACAGCATTTGCCCCAGTACTTTTCAATCTGGTGTGGCGCCGCAGAGGGTAGTGAGTACGACCCAGTACATCACATGGGCCAAGTTTCCTGCCATCCAGAACCTATATACTAGGTGGTGTTGTCAGAGGAAGGCCCAAAAAAATTGTCAAAGACTCCAGTCACCCAAGTCATAGACTGGTCTCTCTGCTACCCCACGGCAAGCGGTACCGGAGCGCCAAGTCTAGGTCCAAAAGGCTTCTTAACAGCTTCTACCCCCAAGCCATAAGACTGCTGAACAATTAATCAAATTGTCACCCAGGCTAATTACAATGACCCCCCCCCCCCCCCCCCTTTTGTTTTTACACTGCTGCTACTAGCTGTTTTTTATGTATAAATAGTCACTTTACCCCTATCTACATGTACAAATGACATCGACTAACCTGTGCCCCCTCACATTGACTCGGTACCGGTACCCCCTGTATCAAATCAAATTGTATTTGTCACATGCGCCGAATACAACAGGTGTAGACCTTACAGTGAAATGCTTACTTACAAGCCTTTAACCAACAATGCAGTTTTAAGAAAATACCTACAAAAAAGTAAGAGATAAGAATAACAAGTAATTAAAGAGCAGAAGTAAATAACAAGGGGGGTACCGGTACAGAGTCAATGTGCGGGGGCACCGGTGTCGAGGTAATAGAGGTAATATGTACATGTAGGTAGAGATATTAAAGTGACTATGCATAGATAATAACAGAGAGTAGCAGTAGCGTTCCGGGGGGGGGGGGGGGGGGGGCAATGCAAATAGTCTGGGTAGCCATTTGATTAGCTGTTCAGGAGTCTTATGGCTTGGGAGTAGAATATATTTAGGATATACCGTAAATACTGTAGCCTCATTATAGTTATTTTATTGTCCTACTTTTGATTTCATTTTTTACTTTAGTTTATTTACTAAATATATTCTGAGCTCTATTTCTTGAACTGCATTGTTGATTAAGTGCTTGTAAGTAGGCATTTCACGGTAGGGTCTACCTACACCTGTTGTATTCGGCGCATGTGACAAATACAATTTGATTTGATATAAAAACGCCTTCAATGGAAAAGAAAGCAAGCATTTCTTATTGGACAAGATGACACAGTACCTCCCTCAATTTCCGCCCGTTTGCCTGATCCCTGGAATTTCATGCGGTAATCAGTGGAGGCTCCTCAGAGGAGGAAGGGGAGGACCATAGTAGCTATGTTGACTATGACTTGATGATGTAGGGTGTGCGGTTAGCGGTCATGATATGAAGGTTTGGCTTGGAAAGGTTTTTTCGGCTGGTCACAGACAGCTGATGTGTTGTGTACTAAAGTCCAGAAGCGAAGGGAAAATGTGAGAGGAAGAGAGCGCGTAGACAGATGCGAGAAGGAATTATATATACAACGATCTGTTTGTGTCACGCCCTGACCGTAGATTGCTTTGTATGTTTCTATTTTTAGTTTGGTCAGGGTGTGATGTGGGTGGGTATTCTATGTCTGGGTATTCTATGTTGTAGGTCTAGGTTTTCTGTGTCTGTGTGTTTGGCCTGGTGTGGTTCCCAATCAGAGGCAGCTGTCTATCGTTGTCTCTGATTGGGAGCCATATTTAGGTAGCCTGTTTTCCCACTTTTGTTTGTGGGTGGTTGTTTCCTGTTTAGTGTTTTGTTTCACCTTTCAGGACTGTTCGTTTGTCGTTTTTGTTGTTTGTCAAGTGTTTTCGGATTTTATAAAAAAATATGACCACTTACCACGCTGCACTTTGGTCCTCCTCTCCTTCTCCAGACAACAATCGTTACAGTTTGTACAGTATGTGGCTGCTATGAAAGTGAACTGTGTTTGTGTTTGATCAAGGGTGTTTTCATTACACCAATTATGATAAAAACGGAAGCAAATGAACGAAACGGGCATAAACATACATTAATTTCTCCAATAGAAACTCTTGCATGCAACTGTTGAACCAATGATTGCACTCTAAATCAGCTAGATGCAGGCAAGAGTGTAACATTCAAGCATCCTGTAGTAGCCTAAACCTATCAATGTTACATTGAGCTGGTTGAATGGAATATGAATGACAGTAATCCAATTTGCTGTAATAGAAATAAGGCCATGTTCAATAAAATAAAATATCATTATCTTCCCTCATCTTAAATGGCACCGACCGCCACGAGCGGTGACCCCGATGCTCACTGGGACAGGTGGATTCACTTGTCAGTCACAGTGGTCTTCTAATTGCAGCCTACAGAGCCTCATCAACCACGCCTCTCAACAACTATGTTTGGTTGCACCAGCACTTCATTTGACTCTGCACTCTGAATTTGGCTTCTTTTTTCGCTCACGGTCCAATCCTGCCTGCCTACCTCGTGAGAGGGAAAACCTATTTTCATGGTGTGTTAATAAAAGCAGTTAATAAAAGCAGTTTAGTCATCCTCTAAAACTATCTAGAATGATCCAATCTATAGCTAACTAAACAACTAACGTTATCTTAAGTAGCGTAAATAGATAGATAGCTAGCAATCATTAGCTAGCTAGGTTGATGCAATCATGCAGCCAGCAGCTAAAGTGAATAACTTAAACTCACTGAATAAATTTGTTTGGCACAGGATAAAGAAGATGAAACGATCTGCTGCTGTTACCCAAGGCCAAGGGATATTGAAGTTCCTGAAAAGGTTAGTCAGACAGTTTTTCCCCCCAGTAAATTTGGCATAATATTTTATTTCCACTGCAGGTGATTATTCCACTGTTTGTGATTATACACAAATAAATATAGTAAAAAAACTGAAAAACCTACATTCAACTAAATTCAAAAGAGGAAATATTATGAGGATACCTGGACCTATTGAGATATGCAGGGCTCTAAAGTGCGACCTGACATTTTATTTTGGTAGCACCAGATGCGACCAGGAGAAAGATCACCCAGATAATAATTGTTGTATTGATGCTTCTCTGTGCAGTTGTTTCCAAGTGCCCTAGGGAAAAAAGTGAGCACAGATTCGATCAATCCAAAGTCTACATTTAAAGAATATTAAAGAATGGATCAGTGATTTGTATTTCTTACAGAGTTTTGAAGATGTAAAGGCATGGGAATGCCTGTGTCTACCACTTTGTCTAGCCAGTAAGCGTTTCCAAACTTTCCAAATTAAATGTAAACTGCAAAGTAGGCTGGAAGAATGATATGATATTATGCATGCTGTATACAAACACCGCAAGCCAAACACCAGTCTCTTGAAATGCGCAATTGAAATTAAAGGGCAACTATACCCTCCAAAATGTTATATTTTCTTCCCCAGACCTCAAAAGTGGTCTGCTGATGTGGTTTAAGCATTGTTGTGGAATTAGAACATCCATTTATTGAATACATTTTTTTAAGCGTGATTTTGAGAACTGAAGGAAATCCAAAACCTGGTGTTATTGTCACGAACAAATGTATTGGCTGGTAAGAATTCTGAGTGTCTGGTAGATTTTTATATCTACCTGACACAGTGGCTGCTGGACCAAAAAAGTTAGTTTAATAAACCATGTCGCAGGTCATTCCAAAACAACTCACGGACATTTCTTTACACCTTGTGCAGTCATGTTAACTCATTAGCTAGCTAGCTAACAACCTGGTTACTTTACCAGTATATATAAACATTTTGGGGCACAGAAAGAAAGGGAAAGGGATAGCTTCTTTAGAAGACCAATGATCACAGCAAAGAATGAATGACTGATCTCTTGCATGTCATCAGTCACAAACTTGATGCTCTTAAAGATACAGTGTAGAATTTTCAATGTAACGTTTAAACATAGTTATTGCTTTTACACAATATAGAAACCTAATCTTCCCCAAATTAAATGTGCAATTTCAATTACAGGTTTTTGTGTCAACATGTGTGACACGATTCAGGAAACTAGGCATATTCACGACTTCACAGGAGAGCCTTTTGAACATAAAAAATATTTTGGGGCAGAAATGCCTTCTCGAACATGTAAACTTTCATGTGCCTTAATATCAAACTTGTATGTCATCTGTAAATACGAATAAAATTGTTCAATTATGAGCCTAGTTGGTTTAGCCATAGAGAAAGCGAGCAACCTTCCTGCTAGCCATGATTGGCTGATATAATGAGTGGGCTGGACATGCCGAGAGATGAGTTTGGATTGGTCTGCGGTGTACCATCTTGTGTCTATAAAATGAGCTGCTCGTAATGTGAAGATAATCCTTTCTACTACAATTTTTTAAAGATATCATGTTAGCCATGGAAAACTGCAAATATTTTGCTACTGCTCTCAGTTACATTGCTGCCCTGAATTTATCAGGCGCTATCGACAAAGGTCAAAAAGTTGTGATGGATTACTTTCTGGACGACGATCGTGCCATGCAATGCTGACTCTCATTTCATAACACGTTTTGAAATCAGTGGAACACAACGGGGCAAACTAGCTGTGCAAACTAAACGGAAACAACACAGGAGGTCTTATAAAGGGTTTGCTGTCTGCAGTGGAGTTTTCATCCATGTATACAGGTAAGAATCTAGCTACAGATTCAGATATTATACTTTTCTAATTTGGTCAGAAAGTTGTTTTCATTGCAAGCTAAAGCTTGCTGTTGGCTAGCCAGCTGGAGTTTGATGGCTGGCTTGCTAACTAACATTGAACCTAACGTTATTTGGTTAACTTTAGCTTGCTATGACAATCAGTTTGTATTGCTAGAACGTTACTCTACGGATTGTGATTATAGTTCATTTTTTAGCTGTCTAAGCAAAAGACCCCAGCTTGCTGTTAGCTAGCTAACATTAGGTGGCTGGCTTGCTAGCTAGCTAACATTAACTTATGTGTGTGAGGTGTGTGTAACGTTAGTGATGTTTTCTCAGAATGCCATTTCGCATTGCTAGTTATAGCCTAATGTTAGCTAGCTAACTAGCTAACATTGAACCTATTGGTTAAATTTAGCTAGCTATAACAATCGGTTTGTATTGCTAGTTAAAGCTTTCTGTTAGCTAGCCAGCTGACATTAGATGGCTGGCTAGCTACAGTAGCTAACATTACCCGTATGAACTGTGTGTAGTGATGTTATCTCAGAATGCCATTTCGCAACAATTGTATAATAATGCTAAAATATTTGAATCTGGAATTTGTCTTTCAGCGTTAATCAGTAGAATCAAAATCAAATCAAATGTATTTATATAGCCCTTCGTACATCAGCTGATAACTCAAAGTGCTGTACAGAAACCCAGCCTAAAACCCCAAACAGCAAGCATTGCAGGTGTAGAAGCACGGTGGCTAGGCTAAAACACCCAGCCTAAAACTCCCTAGAAAGGCCAAAACCTAGGAAGAAACCTAGAGAGGAACCAGGCTATGAGGGGTGGCCAGTCCTCGTCTGGCTGTGCCGGGTGGAGATTATAACAGAACATGGCCAAGATGTTCAAATGTTCATAAATGACCAGCATGGTCAAATAATAATAATCACAGTAGTTGTCGAGGGTGCAGCAAGTCAGCACCTCAGGAGTAAATGTCAGTTGGCTTTTCATAGCCGATCATTAAGAGTATCTCTACCGCTCCTGCGGTCTCTAGAGAGTTGAAAACAGCAGGTCTGGGACAGGTAGCACGTCCGGTGAACAGGTCAAGGTTCCATAGCCGCAGGCAGAACAGTTGAAACTGGAGCAGCAGCACGGCCAGGTGGACTGGGGACAGCAAGGAGTCATCATGTCAGGTCGTCCTGAGGCATGGTCCTAGGGCTCAGGTCCTCCGAGAGAGAGAAAGAAAGAGAGAAAGAGAGAATTAGAGAGAGCATACTTAAATTCACACAGGACACCGGATAAGACAGAAGTACTCCCGATATAACAAACTGACCCTAGCCCCCCGACACATAAACTAATGCAGCATAAATACTGGAGGCTGAGACAGGAGGGGTCAGGAGACACTGTGGCCCCATCCGATGATATCCCCGGACAGGGCCAAACAGGAAGGATATAACCCCACCCACTTTGCCAAGGCACTTTCCCCACACCACTAGAGGGATATCTTCAACCACCAACTTACCATCCTGAGACAAGGCCGAGTATAGCCCACAAAGATCTCCGCCACGGCACAACCCAAGGGGGGGCGCCAACCCAGACAGGAAGATCACGTCAGTGACTCAACCCACTCAAGTGACGCACCCCTCCTAGGGACGGCATGAAAGAGCACCAGTAAGCCAGTCACTCAGCCCCTGTAATAGGGTTAGAGGCAGAGAATCCCAGTGGAGAGAGGGGAACCGGCCAGGCAGAGACAGCAAGGGCGGTTCATTGCTCCAGAGCCTTTCCGTTCACCTTCACACTCCTGGGCCAGACTACACTCAATCATAGGACCTACTGAAGAGATGAGTCTTCAATAAAGACTTAAAGGTTGAGACCGAGTCTGCGTCTCTCACATGGGTAGGCAGACCATTCCATAAAAATTGAGATCTATAGGAGAAAGCCCTGCCTCCAGCTGTTTGCTTAGAAATTCTAGGGACAATTAGGAGGCCTGCGTCTTGTGACTGTAGCGTACGTGTAGGTATGTACGGCAGGACCAACTCGGAAAGATAGGTAGGGGCAAGCCCATGTAACGCTTTGTAGGTTAACAGTAAAACCTTGAAATCATCCGTTGCCTTAACAGGAAGCCAGTGTAGGGAGGCTAGCACTGGAGTAATATGATCACATTTTTTGGTTCTAGTCAGGATTCTAGCAGCCGTATTTAGCACTAACTGAAGTTTATTTAGTGTTTTATCCGGGTAGCCGGAAAGTAGAGCATTGCAGTAGTCTAACCTAGAAGTAACAAAAGCATGGATTCATTTTTCTGCATCATTTCTGGACAGAAAATATCTGGTTTTTGCAATGTTACGTAGATGGAAAAAAGCTGTCCTTGTGAAACAGTCTTGATATGTTCGTCAAAAGAGAGATCAGGGTCCAGAGTAACGCAGAGGTCCTTCACAGTTTTATTTGAGACGACTTTACAACCATCAAGATTAATTGTCAGATTTAACAGAAGATCTCTTTGTTTCTTGGGACCTAGAACAAGCATGTCTGTTTTGTCATCCACTTCCTTTTGTCTGAAACACAGGCTTCTAGCGAGGGCAATTTTGGGGCTTCATCATGTTTCATTGAAATGTACAGCTGTGTGTCATCCGCATAGCAGTGAAAGTTAACATTATGTTTTCGAATGACATCCCCAAGAGGTAAAATATATAGTGAAAACAATAGTGGTCCTAAAACGGAACCTTGAGGAACACCGAAATGTACAGTTGATTTGTCAGAGGACAAACCATTCACAGAGACAAACTGATATCTTTCCGACAGATAAGATCTAAACCAGGCCAGAACTTGTCCGTGTAGACCAATTTGGGTTTCCAATCTCTCCAAAAGAACGTGGTGATCGATGGTATCAAAGGCAGCACTAAGGTCTAGTAGCATGAGGACAGATGCAGAGCCTCGGTCTGACGCCATTAAAAGGTCATCTACCACCTTCACAAGTGCAGTCTCAGTGCTATGATGGGGTCTTAAACCAGACTGAAGCATTTCGTATACATTGTTTGTCTTCAGGAGGGCAGTGAGTTGCTGCGCAACAGCTTTTTCTAAAATTTATGAGAGGAATGGAAGATTCGATATAGGCCGATAGTTTTTATATTTTCTGGGTCGAGGTTTGGCTTTTTCAAGGCTTTATTACTGCCACTTTTAGTGAGTTTTGTACACATCCGGTGGATAGAGAGCCATTTATTATGTTCATCATAGGAGGGCCAAGCACATGAAGCAGTTCTTTAAGTAGTTTAGTTGGAATAGGGTCCAGTTTGCAGCTTGAAGGTTTAGAGGCCATGATTATTTTCATCATTGTGTCAAGAGATTTAGTACTAAAACACGTGTCTCTCTTGACCCTAGGTCCTGGCAGAGTTGTGCAGACTCAGGACAGCTGAGCTTTGTAGGAATACGCAGATTTAAAGAGGAATCCGTAATTTGCTTTCTAATGATCATGATCTTTTCCTCAAAGAAGTTCATGAATTTATTACTGCTGAAGTGAAAGCCATCCTCACTTGGGGAAAGCTGCTTTTTAGTTAGCTTTGCGACAGTATCAAAAAGACATTTTGGATTATTCTTATTTTCCTCAATTAAGTTGGAAAAATAGGATGATCGAGCAGCAGTGAGGGCTCTTCGATACTGCACGGTACTGTCTTTCCAAGCTAGTCGGAAGACTTCCAGTTTGGTGTGGCGCCATTTCCGTTCCAATTTTCTGGAAGCTTGCTTCAGAGCTCAGGTATTTTCTGTATACCAGGGAGCTAGTTTCTTATGACAAATGTTTTTAGTTTTTAGGGGTGCAACTGCATCTAGGGTATTGCGCAAGGTTAAATTGAGTTCCTCAGTTAGGTGGTTAACTGATTTTTGTCCTCTGACGTCCTTGGGTAGGCAGAAGGAGTCTGGAAGGGCATCAAGGAATCTTTGTGTTGTCTGAGAATTTATAGCACGACTTTTGATGCTCCTTGGTTGGAGTCTGAGCAGATTATTTGTTGCGATTGCAAACGTAATAAAATGGTGGTCCGATAGTCCAGGATTATGATGAAAACATTAAGATCTACAACATTTATTCCATGGGACAAAACTAGGTCCAGAGTATGACTAGAACACGCCTGACTCTAATACGCCAGTCATACAGTCATCAAAATAGAGCTGGCCAAGAAAGCAAAGGCAGCAGTGCAGTCATCAACTACATGCACCATTTCTTCACCAACTACAGAGTTGGGAAAACACATGTGGTCCTAAATTGTGATAACTGCAGTGGTCAAAACAAGAACAAATTTGTGCTATGGTATTGTGTCTGGTGGACCATGCACAAGCTCCACCACAATCTGGACCTTCACTTCCTGATCACAGGCCACACCAAGTTTGCCCCTGACTGGTGCTTCGGCCTCATCAAGCAGCACTTCAGAAAGACCAGTGAACACTTTGTCTGATATTGTTGGTGTTGTGAAAGGCAGCACTGTGACAGGGGTCAACATCCTACAGTTGGTTGGACTGGAGGATGGTACGGTGCTGGTGGAAAGCTATGGCTGGCAATAACACCTGACTCCGTACTTCAGGCCGCTGGCACAGATCAAGCAGTAACAGCACTTCAGGTTAAACAAAAAGTTTCATTGTATGAGGTTATTCTTATCTAAACTTGGGAGGTGAATTGATGTTGTGCAGGGTTGTAATATCTTCAGATTTTTTGTTGTTATTCCCTGTTTTACAGCTTCGATGATCTGGAGCCTGGTGTTTTCCCAAAGGAGCGTTCGGACTCTCGGGACCAGATTTCAGCTGCTGCGCTACACTGACATCCTTCCTCCCATAGATGGTCTGCCTGTAAAAGCACCACCTGGACTGGACACAGCTCGACAAACTATATTTTTGACAAGATCGGGGAGTTTTGCGATGAAGAGGCTATGGATATCACATGCCCTGCACAAGTGCAGGACAGAAACAGGCTCTCAGAATATAGATTCCATTGCTAATGCGTGGTTTGATCGGACCAGTCATCAGCACTATCTGCACTGTCTCTATTCACATGACTCTCTCTTAACACACACGCCA
Source organism: Salvelinus alpinus (assembly GCF_045679555.1). Lineage (NCBI taxonomy): Eukaryota > Metazoa > Chordata > Actinopteri > Salmoniformes > Salmonidae > Salvelinus > Salvelinus alpinus. The sequence continues at coordinate 10,652,024 of NC_092118.1, forward strand.
TACGTTGCTGATAATATTTATTTTTATCCTGCTGCTCAGCCACTTTACCCCTGATTGTATGCATATAACTACCTCGACTATCACTGATATCGTTATTGATATTGACTTCGCAAAATATTGATATATAAAATGAATATTGATATGTGTGGTCGCACCATGATTTTGTGACATACCACAACAATATCATATGACCATATCAAGTGTCCACCACATAAATATATTTCGCATGCAACAGTTTATGTACTGTACATGTGCAAAAAATATTATAAATAACTCCCTCAGGTTTCAACTCAGGTTGAATGGCCTTAACTTCTGTATGGAATACTATGTGATAAGTGCATGTGTAACAGTATATAAAGTATGCTAATGTACTGGTGTGAAGGCATTTGGGCAGTAGTGTAAAGAACTTAAGTAAAAATACTTTAAAGTACTACTTGAGAGCATGCGAAGACCAGCTGGCTGGTGTGTTTACGGACATATTCAATCAATCCCTATCCCAGTCTGCTGTTCCCACATGCTTCAAGAGGGCCACCATTGTTTCTGTTCACAAGAAAGCTAAGGTAACTGAGCTAAACGACTATTGCTCCGTAGCACTCACTTCCGTCATCATGAGGTGATTTGAGAGACTAGTCAAGGAACACATCACCTTCACCCTACCTGACACCCTAGACCCACTCCAATTTACTTACCGCCCCAATAGGTCCACAGACGACGCAATCGCTATCACACTGCACACTGCCCTAACCCATCTGGACAATAGGAATACATATGTAAGAATGCTATTCATCGATTACAGCTCAGCATTTAACACCATAGTACCCTCCAAACTCGTCATTAAGCTCGAGACCCTGGGTCTCGACCCCGCACTGTGCAACTGGGTACTGGACTTCCTGACGGGCCGCCCCCAGGTGGTGAGGGTAGGAAACAACATCTCCACCCCACTGCTCCTCAACACTGGGGCCCCACAAGGGGGCATTCTCAGCCCTCTCCTGTACTCCCTGTTCACCTATGACTGCGTGGCCATGCACGCCTCCAACTCAATCATCAAGTTTGCAGATGACACTACAGTGGTAGGCTTGATTACCAGCAACGACGAGACAGCCTACAGGGAAAAGGTGAGGGCCCTCGGAGTGTGGTGTCAGGAAAATAACCTCACACTGAATGTCAACAAAACAAAGGAGATGATCGTGGACGTCAGGAAACAGCAGAGGGAGCACCCCCCCTATCCACATCGACGGGACAGTAGTGGAGAAGGTGGAAAGTTTAAAGCTCCTCGGCGTACACATCACGGACAAACTGAAATGGGACACACACACAGACAGTGTGGTGAAGAAGGTGCCTCTTCAACCTCAGGAGGCTGAAGAAATTTGGCTTGTCACCGTCACCGAAAACACTCACAAACTTTTAGAGATGCACAATCAAGAGCATCCTGTCTGGCTGTATCAACGCCTGGCACGGCAACTGCTCCGCCCACAACCGTAAGGCTCTCCAGAGGGTAGTGAGGTCAGTACAACGCATCACCGGGGGCAAACTACCTGCCCTTCAGGACACCTACACCACCCAATGTCACAGGAAGACCAAAAGAATAATCAAGGACAACAACCACCCGAGCCACTGCCTGTTCAACACACTTTCATCCAGAAGGTGAGGTCAGTACAGGTACATCAAAGCTTGGACCGAGAGACTGAAAAACAGATTCTATCTCAAGGCCATCAGACTGTTAAACAGCCATCACTAACATTGAGTGGCTGCTGCCAATATACTGACTCAAATCTCTAGACACTTTAATAATTAAAAATTGGATGTAATATATGTATCACTAGTCACTTTAGGCAATGCCACTTTATATAATGTTTACATACCCTACATTACTCATCTCATATGTATATAATGTACTCTATACCATCTACTGCATCTAGCCTATGCCGCACGGCCATCGCTCATCCATATATTTATATGTACATATTCTTATTCATTCCTTTGCACGTGTGTTTATAAGGTAGTTGTTGTGAAATTGTTAGATTACTTGTTAGATATTACTGCACAGTCGGAACTAGAAGCACAAGCATATGGTACATATGGTATGTGACCAAAATTTGATTTGATTTGAGTAGCTGTTTTACCTTTACTTTTGATACTTCAGTACATTGTGCCCCTGGCTATCCATCAATAAATAAATATAATTAAAAACTACAATTGTACCGTCTGGATTAATAAGGAATTTGAAATGATTTATACTTTTACTCAAGTATGACAATTTAGTACTTTTTCCACCACTGGATCTGGCTGAGGGTTATAGCATTTCTTTCAGATGACCCATCAATTTAGACAAGTGTATCTGTAGACAAGTGTATCTGGGTAAGCGTCATCTAATATTTATAAAATATTTTTAGCATCTGTACAGTTTTTGTTTACTTGAGAATTTTTCCATATTGTAGGCTACTACCACTTTTAGTCTTAATCTTTACTGCACTACTCACTGTTTAGCATATGACCGCATGTGAATCCTTAAAGAGATGGGTGGGGCTGGCTTAAGAGCGTGTGAACAATGCTGAATGGGTGTAAACAAAGGAGAGCTCTCCAGTAGGTACCAAAACATTCAAAAGCCCTTTTCTCAAAAGTGAGTTGACAAGTTTGTCAACTTTCAAAGTAGATTTACTTTCCCATTGTTCCTCAAAAATGCTGTGTATGATATAGCATTTTGTAGTCTTTACTTTGATCCAATGTAAAAAATAAAATTAAAAAACAGTTTAAATGTTGTTGCTACATAAGACCGAATCCACGTGGTGAGTCACATTTTAGCTTTTTAAAATAAACAAATGTCATTAGATGGTTAAATATGAGCTTTTAGAGCACAGTATGTGCTTGAAAAAATAGCTATAATTCATCTTTTTTAAAGTTACTTTTTTAAAGTTAGGAGCACCAGTGCTACCACTGAAAATGTTTCATTTAAAACCCTGGAGATGTGCCTTTTGTTATTAAGTAAATCAGGTGTTAAATGAGGTGAACAAATGAGGTGTTAAATGAGACTTGAGTAGGACTTCAAATAATGAATTATTACAGAAGAACACTAATCAGATGATGAAATAATAGGTTTTATGACACATAAAAAAAGTTGTTACAAAGTCTACTGTGTATAGTACTAAATGTAACCATGCCTTTACATACAGCTTCCAAAATAAGTCATTGCAGAAGAGCACTGTAATCAGATACTTTTCTACATTGAAACCTGTCTGTCTTTTTAGTATTTCAAAGTCCACTGCATAACATTATCTGTGTATAGAGTGACATTCATATCTAAAGACATTGTAACCATTCTTTGCATAATGTTCAGACCTGCTGTAGTCGTTCACTAAACTACAGTGTGTTGTCCATTTGACGTTTTTGATAACAGATTCAGAATGAATAATAACAAGGTTTGTGGTAGTTTGAAAGGGTTTCATCCACCTTAGGCCAGGAGTGTTTCCAATTCACATGACCCGACAAGAAAATACCTAGAAAAGACATGTACAAAATTTGCCAAAACCACTTTTGAACATGTGGTGCCACCTCTGCTTCAGACTGTTAAAAAAATCTATCTGCATATTTCCTGAATATGTGAGCTTGAGATGCATTTATGTTCTCAGCAAAATGCAATAAACTGGAACACATTTTGGGACATACAGTATCTATCTAAAGTTCTTCAGTCTCAGTCTTCACAGAGCAGGCTCGATAGTGGGCGTAGTGTAAGTCAAGCATTTTATCTCCAGCATTTTAGATATATATTGGTAGAAAGTCATAGATCCTCCTCATCCAAGTACTCAACTATTACAATTATATTTGCATTTCTATCCACTATCATTCTATATTTGCATCATCCTTAAAATCTTTTGGATCAGAGCAGCTGCTCTGCTTGATGGTCAGTTCAAGGTGCCAGTGTCTGTTGGTCCTTCTGCAGGTTTGGCAGATGTTCATTAGCTGGATAGCCTTTCATCTCCATATGGATAACAATGGCCAGGGACAAACTCATGTTCTTTCATGAGGGCATCGTATCCGGTTCTTGCGCCAGGTCATATTCCATCCCTCACCTCCTGCTATTAAAGTCCAAATGTTGAAGGTGACAAACTCTTCAACATTCCAATGGCGGACATTCTATATTATACAGTCGTGGCCAAAAGTTTTGAGAATGACACAAATATTAGTTTTCACAAAGTCTGCTGCCTCAGTGTCTTTAGATATTTTTGTCAGATGTTACTATGAAATACTGAAGTATAATTACAAGCATTTCATAAGTGTCAAAGGCTTTTATTGACAATTATATGAAGTTGATGCAAAGAGTCAATATATGCAGTGTTGACCCTTCTTTTTCAAGACCTCTGCAATCTGCCCTGGCATGCTGTCAATTAACTTCTGGGCCACATCCTGACTGATGACAGCCCATTCCTGCATAATCAATGCTTGGAGTTTGTCATAATTTGTGGGGTTTTGTTTGTCCACCCACTTCTTGAGGATTGACCACAAGTTCTCAATGGGATTAAGGTCTGGGGAGTTTCCTGGCCATGGACCCAAAATATCAATGTTTTAGTTAGTTACCACTTAGTTATCACTTTTGCCTTATGGCAAGGTGCTCCATCATGCTGGAAAAGGCATTGTTCGTCAGCAAACTGTTCCTGGATGGTTGGGAGAAGTTGCTCTCGGAGGATGTATTGGTACCATTCTTTATTCATGGCTGTGTTCTTAGGCAAAATTGTGAATGAGCCCACTCCCTTGGCTGAGAAGCAACCCCACACATGAATGGTCTCAGGATGCTTTACTGTTGGCATGACACAGGACTGATGGTAGCGATCACCTTGTCTTCTCCGGACAAGCTGTTTTCCAGATGCCCCAAACAAAAGGGGATTCATCAGAGAAAATTACTTTACCCCAGTCCTCAGCAGTCCAATCCCTGTACCTTTTGCAGAATATCAGTCTGTCCCTGATGTTTTTCCTGGAGAGAAGTGGCTTCTTTGCTGCCCTTCTTGACACCAGGCCATCCTCCAAAAGTCTTCACCTCACTGTGCGTGCAGATGCACTCACACCTGCCTGCTGCCATTCCCGAGCAAGCTCTGTACTGGTGATGCCCCGATCCCGCAGCTGAATAAACTTTAGGAGATGGTCCTGGCGTTTGCTGGACTTTCTTGGGCGCCCTGAAGCCTTCTTCACAACAATTGAACCGCTCTCCTTGAAGTTCTTGATGATCCGATAAATGGTTGATTTAGGTGCAGTCTTACTGGCAGCAATATCCTTGCCTGTGAAGCCATTTTTGTGCAAAGCAATGATGACGGCACGTGTTTCCTTGCAGGTAACCATGTTTGACAGAGGAAGAACAATGATTCCAAGCACCACCCTCCTTTTGAAGCTTCCAGTCTGTTATTCGAACTCAATCAGAATGACAGAATGATCTCCAGCCTTGTCCTCATTAACACTCACACCTGTGTTAACGAGAGAATCACTGACATGATGTCAGCTGGTCCTTTTGTGGCAGGGCTGAAATGCAGTGGAAATGTTTTTGGGGGATTCAGTTCATTTGCATGGCAAAGAGGGACTTTGCAATTAATTACAATTCATCTTATCACTCTTCATAACATTCTGGAGTATATGCAAATTGCCATCATACAAACTGAGGCAGCAGACTTTGTGAAAATTAATATTTGTGTCATTCTCAAAACTTTTGGCCACAACTGTACTATGGTACATGTTCTTGCATTTCTATGATAGTATTAACGTACACTGAGTGTACAAAACATTAGGAACACCGTCCTACTATTGAGTTGCCCACCTTTTTTCCCTCAGAACACCCTCAATTCGTCGATGCATGGACTACAAGGTGTCAAAAGCGTTCCACAGGGATGCTGGCCCATGTTGACTTCAATGCTTCTCACAGTTGTGACAAGTTAATAATTACACAGCAAGGACACTGTAATGCAAAGTATGACCACAAGTTTGGAAGTTTACAAATTCTGTCACTTCATTTCCCCTGCCTATGCATCTTGGCTGAAGCTATCAAATCAAGTAAAACCATGGCCTGGTTACATTTCTGTCTGCAAAACACAGTTATGCAAATTACCTGTTGAATAATCCTTACGAGAAACATCAAAATAAACAACATGTCCTCTATCTCTTCATCTATACCTTGTTTTGTTTCCAGTGTGGCCTCTGGAGAGAGACAAGCCTGGTACACGGGCTACTTTAGGACTGGCTGTGGTCTGTGATTATATCGTCACTGGCAGGGACACACTGGGTGACAACGATGTGTGATCTAAAGTAGTGATGTGCCATGAGCAGAGCCAAAGACGTCATGGTAAGGAGCTCAATCTGTTACAATCTGAAGGATAAAGCCCGTGGCTGCAGATTACTTGTTTTCTTTGATCGAACCCACTCCATCCAAAAAACATAGGCTATATACATAAAACATCCACAAACGTCTTTGCTTTTTGCATTTCTTGAGTAGACTAAAGGCAAGCTGGATAAGGCGTGTCCTCAATTTTTGTCCAAAGTATCATCCACAGAGGTCTGGTTTTCTCTGACATATCAATTTACAAGGCTTACATTTCTACAGCAGCACTATCCTCACTCTCATTGGACTGGTAATGGTCATTCATTCTAGTAGCACAGATGCTTCTTTGCAGGTACTTATATTTAGTTTACCCATGGTACACTAGTTCACAAATCAGTGGAAAGTGATGAGGAGGAAAAACTTAGATTAAGCGTATTGGACATTGATTTATTGCTGTGATTGCATGGGAAAGAGACAAAACGCATGTCTGTGTCTCGTGCAGGTAGGTTGCAACTTCCAAATAAATTGTAAGGACTCGTGGTTTTATTTGATTAACTCATTGTGGAAATCCCTAACATCAAATACTGTAGGTTCTAAAACATCAATTGACAACACCACTCATTAAGGATGTAAAGTATTAGGTTCACATAGGTGAAAAATGCATATTTATTACATGTTCAAAAATGTTTTTCATGGAAAACACAGATCAATTGTAATTCCATCAGAAAGTACAAATTAGCCTCCCAGCTGCAAAAGAGGTGATGTTCTCGCACAAACAGAACAATTAGGAACTCTACTATAAATGGACTCAATTTTTCACTTTAGCATGTTCATATTCCTACAATAGAAACTGGGAAGTTGTACTGCCAGAAAACAAACGGAAAGCAACATAGGATTTCCTTAAAAGTGTCATTTGTTTCAACATATTTCTATGGTCTGCCTGGATATGACAACACTTGCCATTCCCATGGAGATCTCATAGCACTTCAATAAAAGAGCAATCTGATGGGTTTAACATGCTTCTTTCTCTAGCAACGTTTGTGGACTGATGGTAGATGTGCCCGAAAGGTTTTGATCGCTCTTTTAATAGGATGTAAGGTGTAATATTGCAAATCAATACTAAGCCATGAGGTGATTGATTCCAAATATTACAAAGGACAACTGTAGGTCGGATGTCCGAGACACTTTGCTGAACAAATGCTTCTGCTTATTATTAATAAAGTTTTTCAAAAAGAAGCTCAATCAAGGGTGTCATTCAAACAAGTGCTGTTTGTTCTCATGTTTATAGCGTGAAACAAAACATCAAACGTGATTTGATTATGATTAATTCACATTGTGACATTGCTGTAACAATGATATAGGTCAAATTGAATCAGAGGTTTGTTCAGCACTGCACGTCTTTAGGATGTGAATATTTTGCTGTTGAACAGTGTTGTCTTATTATGTGTTAATTTATGTCCTTGATAATTTATTGTCATTAGTGAAAGTAATTGCAAATCACAAACGTGCTAAACAAAAACGTGTTACACTCAGATAACAATGAATATCCATGTATTGTACATAGTCACAAGGACTGAACACTGATCTAGTGAAATTGTGATGGTACCTCAATTGTGTAGCTTTCGAAATACTTTGACATGAGTTATTATTTTTCATGGCCCCATCTATATTTAAACTCATATTTGAAGTGTTTGCTACATTGCCCTCCACAGTATGATTTGACAGACACCTGAAAAAGCTGTATCAGTAAACACCAGTCCATGGGAATAGTTTTGAAGAGATTATGTTTGATACAAGTCTTCAATGGGACCAGGAATGACAGCTATGCATCTGTTTGGAGACAAATGCAAAACAAAATGCTGCCACTCAACTGTAGCTTTCAGTTTTCCCTTGTCTATAAGTATCAAGAAAGAAAACTTCACCTCGAAACTGTGTGACAGAAAGACATCTCAGAATGCCTGAGATGTCTTGAAGTGCCCAGTAGACAAAGTTTAAAATGGAAAATAAGACAGCCATATTGAACAAGAACAGTGAGACCTCGTACTTTTGACAGATATGGCACTGCATGCGTGATGTGTGTCTTATAGGAGCAACCATGAAATAATATGCTGTTATTTACACAACAGTGGCTGAGGTTTTACGAGGTGTCAGCAATAACTCTATTAGATGATTCTGACACATTTACTACCCAATCCATAGACAAAGTTACATCCTTTTTTTTTATCTCATAGCTTTACTCGTATTGTGTACTGTGTTTAGGGTGATGAGCTGCATGATCACATTTGCTTTAGTACACCTACTTCTTCTATGAAAAAAATAACTCATAGTTGACACATCTTTGATATCCTACATTCATTCCGCCTCTGTTGGTTGAATTAAAAGATATCCAAGAGGCCAGTCATTGCCAAATGTGCTCCAAACAAATGACATCCAAGACTCCCTCTCTTTGGAAAGTGTTGTAGCCAAAGGCAATAAATCAGTGGGCCTCTGCCAGAGTCCAGCCAGCCACAGTAGAATAACTCACAGAGGACCAACAGCCTTTGTTGCCTTGGCAGCTCAAAAGGCCTCTGACCAGGAGCCAGGGTGGTCCCACAAGAACCCACCACATTTCAGGCCTCTAACTGACGGAGGGTGGAATCGAGAAGGCAGGAATCACAACAGAATCACAGACCAGAGCGGGGAAGATCCAGACATGGGCTCAGAAGGACAAGCATATGATGTTGTAGAATAGCCATGGTGTTTGGTGTCTGTTTTTTGTTGTTGCTGCAGCCATGTCAGTACAATTGTTAATTTTAGCACACCCTATTTCCATATGTTTATCAACCAAGACATTCACAACAGAGTACAAAAGAATAATGAACTAATACTTTCTACCGGATAGTGCTTTATCTAATGTAGTTTATTACTGCTTTTTTCCCCCAATCATTTCCACATATAACAAATGCATGAGATTTAATCCCCAGCACATAAAAACAGTGCTATCAGGCAGAGTTTGCACTCTGTCTGCCTCAGGACATAGGCCTTCTGCCTTGCTGTGAACCCGGGCCATACCTGGGGAGCAAAATGTAGTGTTTCCAGAGATGGGGGGAATTACTGGCAGGTGCACTGGGTGAATGTGCTGATTACGGTGCACAGTTATCGAAGCCTTTTGTGGTTTTTGGAACTCAGGACAACACATTTTGTATGACAATCACATTTTAAGCTGTTCTAATGTACCAACAGCCCACACACATTATGATTAATTGTAATCAGAGAACGGTCCAGTTTGAAGTGTGGAAAGGGAGGGTTGTCAGATATTGCTCTTTATCTGACTAAATTGCTCATAGACACAAAAGTTAAGTGTGTGTTTGTTTTGTTTGTGTGAGCGTATCTGTTGTGTGTATTGTTTTATTTTTTTAACCAGGTAAGTTGACTGAGAACACATTCTCATTTACAGCAATGCACTGGGGAATAGTTACAGGGGAGAGGAGGAATGAGCTAATTGGAAGGTGGGGATGAGTAGGTGGCCATGATGGTATGAGGGCCAGATTGGGAATTTAGCCAGGACATTAGGGTTAACACCCCTTACTCTTATGATAAGATCTTTAGTGACCACAGAGAGTCAGGACACCCATCTTAACATCCCATCTGAAAGACGGCACCCTACACAGGGCAATGTCCCCAATCACTGCCCTGGGCCATTGGGATATTTTTTGGACCAGAGGAAAGATTGCCTTCTACTGGCCCTCCAACAGCACTTCCAGCAACATCTGGTCTTCCATCCAGGGACCGACCAGGACCAACTCTGCTTAGTGTCAGAGGCAAGCCAGTAGTGGGATGCAGGTTGGTATGCTCAGTGTGTGTGTGTGTGTGTGTGTGTGTGTGTGTGTGTGTGTGTGTGTGTGTGTGTGTGTGTGTGTGTGTGTGTGTGTGTGTGTGTGTGTGTGTGTGTGTGTGTGTGTGTGTGTTACAGACTGAACAGTCTATGGCTTGGGTAGCTCGGGTCTTTGACAATTTTCCAGTCCTTCCTCTGACACCGCCTGGTAAAGAGATCCAGGATGGCAGGGAGCTCTTCCCCATTGATGTACTGGGCCGTACACCCCATCCTATGTAGCGCCTTGTGATCGAGGGTGGTGCAGTTGCCACACCAAGCGGTGATGCAGCCAGTCAAGAAGCTCTCAATGGTGTAGATGTTGAACTTTTTGAGAATCTGAGGAGCCATTACAAATATTTTCAACCTTCTGAGGGGGAAGAGACGCTGTCACGCCTTCTTCACGACTGTGCTGGTGTGAGAGGACCATGTTATGAAATGTAATGTCATGTAGTATTTTAAACTGTATGTAATTGTCTTATTGTTGCTGGACCCCAGGAAGAGTACAAATACAAATGTTAAGTCATTAGTGATGTGACACCGAAGTACTTTACCGTTTACTGTAGTCCATGATCAGTTCTTTTGCCTTGATGACTATGAGGGAGAGGTTGTTGCCCTGCACCACACTGCCAGGTCTCTGACCTCCTCCCTGTAGGCTGTCCCATCATCGTCAGTGATCAGACCTAATAGTTGTTCAGGCAGGTTATCTTTGAGTTCTTAGGAACGGGGACAATGGTGGCCTGCTTGAAACATGTTGGAATTACACACTGGGACAAGGATGTGTTGAAAATTCCCGTGAAGACCCTTGCCAGCTGGTCGGTATTCTGTTATTCCATCTGGCCCAGCGGCCTTATGAGTGTTAACCTTTTTAAAAGTCTTACATCTGCCACAGAGAGCTTCATCACACAGTAGCCCAGGACAGCAGGGTTCTCATGCCTGGCTCAGTGTTGTTTGACTCGAAGCAAGTATAGAAGGCATTCAGCTCATCTGGGAGGTTTGCGTCACTGGGCAACTCACGGCTGCGTTTTCCTTTGTAATAGTCTGCTTTAGCCCGACACAGATACTGCCTGAAATCCATAAGTAAGTACGTATTGTCAATGTGGGGAAGACGTCGTCGATGCACTTATTGATGAAACCCGTGACTGATGTGGTAAACTCCTCAATGTTATCGGATGAATCGCTGAACATATTCCAGTCTGTGCTAGCGAAGCAGTCTTGTAGCTTAGCGTTGGCTTTGTTGTGCCACGTCCATACTGAGTGCATCAATGGTACTTCCTGTTTGAGTTTTTGCTTGTAAACAAGAAGCAGGAGGATGGAGTCATGGTCTGATTTGCTGAAGGGAGGCCGAGGGAGGGTCTTGCATGCGTTTCTGTGGGTAGAGTAAAAGTGGTCTAAAGTGTGGTCCAGGAGACGTGTTGTTAAAAGTGGGGTAAAATACATTTCAGTCCCACGTTAAAGTCTCCGCCCACTAGAAACACTGCCTATAGATGGGCGTTTTCTTGTTAGTTTATGGCCCTGCGGGATGTAGACAGCAGTGTAGATTACAGATGAAAACGCTCTTGGTAGATTAAAAGGTCTGCAATTTACTATGAGGTATTCTAGTTTAGGGTCAGGATCAACAAAACCTTCTTCAGTGTCTTAGGTGCAATTTCTTCCTTAAAAAGAAACTCATGAAAAGTTTTTAGTCCTCAATACATTTCTTGAAAATGTTCTTATGTTTCTTCCTGTGTTTCTTCCTAAGAAAATAGTTGAGAAGAAATTAGATTGTTATTGGAATTATTCTTGGAAATGTTCATAATTCCAAGATAGCTAAACCCTTGTCTTATACTCATGGAAGTGAGAAAATAAGCTAATTCGCTCACAAATGTCATCTGAAAGTTTCAGTATTGATTGTTTTAAATCCAAGATAGTATTTTTGACCAGTAATCTCAGTAAGAAATATGCTAACATGATTGTCCTTGCTAGGGCCCAATCTGGGCCCAGGTAAGCAAAAGCTTGAGACTTCCTTCACACTTGAAGCAGCGCAGCAGTTGGTCTTTACAAAGAGGCACACCCTTCCTGATTTGGGTTTGCCTGTCCATTCGCGATGAAGCATGTATGAACCCTTGAGTATTATGTCCATGTTTCTGAAAAGCATAGACTATTTAAGCTTTTCACGTCCCTTTGGCAGCACATTTTTCAGACGGCACTCACTGGACATGTACTTTCTTGCGGTGCTTGGGTAGCCCGAACAATGGATGAAATAATTGAACAGTTAAAACGAAGGTAAGTCGTTCAAAAGTACTTGGCGGCCATAGGTGATAACGGTGTGAGCTTTCTGTACAGAAAAGTAAGGATAACACTCAACATAAATTCATGTTTGTGGCTCATCATTTAAATTCATCTAAACCCCAGTTCACTGTGAAAAGCCCACATCAACTTACCAGCTGCTATCTTTAATGTTCCTGATTATTTCTCCAGACCCTTGTGGCTAGTTTGGATATTGATGTAGAGGCGTCTGCCAGCTTGTCTTTTCTCTGGACCCCAGACAGACTCAGCAAAGACAGTATAAAAGTCAACTAAGCAAAGACATTAGTATAAAAGTAATAACGCAAAACCGCTCAGTTATTGTCATCCAAACAAAGTGCAGCCATTTTGAATTGTGTTTTTGCTTGAGTAGTAAGTGAGAAAACATTGCGGTACCTCATACAATAAGGCTTGTATCAACGCCAGTGTCCTAGCTATGAAGACAATTGTGTTATGCAAATTCAGACCTCTGAATTATTCAGTAATGGTAAATACCTGTGATGGGAATTGAAATTGGTTGAAACATATAGTATGAAAACAAATCAATGGTTGAATTGGTTAAGTGGAAGTACACTTTAATGCATTATCTTATTTCAAATATTCAGCATAATATAGAAGTGTCAATTTATAAGGCGGCACCAAAAACTGTCTGTAAAGAGGTATTTTGGAAAACAAGAATTTATACCCTTGACCATCTTTAATTTCCTAGCACTTTCAGACTGCATCTTGTGCTGCAAAGTGCTTGTGTTTGCCATTACTGAGTTGCTATTTTAAATGCTATGAAAACCTGCTCAGGGATAGGACTGGGCTTGTGTTACTTCAAGGAGCCCTGCGATCAATCTTAGGTTTTTTACTTCCTCAGTGCATCTCTCCCTCAGGTTGTTCAAACATACAGCAAAACCACATATTAGGTAACAAATACCCATTTAGAAAGCAATTTAAAGCACTCTACAACCACTGAGCCTGGTGAGGAAGTATAGACTCTTAATTATCCCATATCATTGTTGCATTAAAATCCCCCACGTATCTTATTTGTTGTCTAACTGTCAGCCCTGAGTTGAGTCATCGACATTTAAGTAGAACAAAGATGCAGGCTATAGACCTGATGATAGGCACTAAGGTTTCCAAACTTGAGAGATAATTATGATGGAGTTACGTTTTAGAGTACACCACTACTATGTACTAGTGGTATCTAAGGTAGACTCTTTAATTTGTGACATATAACATAGCAAAATTATTATAATAATATGCTTTGTTATATTACGGTTATAACCCTACTCTTAATATCATGATCCATAACTTGTTATAATCACACAACAAAGAGCATTTCAATTGTATTTTTCTAACTGTGTGGTGTTTGCGCATGTCAAGCTTGTTATTACACATGAAGCATTTCCTAAAATGAGGTGATTCAACAACCACCCACCAGGAGGAAATACTCTCAATCTGCTTAACTCCTAACACAGAATTTAATTTTAATTAAACAGTTAATGAGCCATGGGATTAATGCCAATGACTTTTTAAAGCAAACATCTATAAATCATTAATGCCCAATTTGAAAGTGAGAGTAAACGTGGCTTTAGCAAGGGTTGCTTTCCCCCCTCTCAGGGGCCTGATTGGCCCAGATGATGGATCCACTGGGCAGATTGAATGCAGACACGTGTATTGAATACCACCTCCCCTGTTAAGCACACAGCCACAATGTCTGTTTCTCACTGAAATGGCAAACACACAAACACACGCACACGTATAGACAAACCCTTCGTGATTGTGAGGGTTACACACTGTCTGACCTTGTTTATATGGGGTGAAGGTCAGCTAAGTTATTTTACCATATATCTTACTAAACCACTATGGACCCTTTGTGAAGACTTAGTAATTGTAACAATTAATCAGTTTTTTCCCACATTTTAACCATTTCATTATGACCTATTCTTGGAATGGAATTGTTGCTGGCCATTACGGGAAAAGTAAACATGCATTAACTTTAGCAATTATGAATTTGTTTTTGCAAGGGACATTTTACTGTGGATAAAGGTATTTTCTGGACAGCTTGTTTTTCCTGACTACGTGACATGACCAGAGGCTGGGGTGCAGGAGGTGGGGGGCAGCTCTGTTTAATTTTTTGCTTTTAATTTGACAAAGTCGGTGAATGGGGACCCCACTGCCCACCTGTAGATTATTTATTTTGCGTTTTTTAAATGAAGGTCTATTGTATTAGAAAATAGAATTGAATGTAATACCCCCAGTGACTTGTGCTAAATTTACCTTAAACTAAATCACTAACGCCTACTGGTGCTTGACAGTCAAGGCAGGTGTGCAGACACCTCAGCAAGAGCCAGGGGAGGCAAGCCTGTTATTTTCACCCTTTATGCATTCTTATTTATTAATCTGCCTCTCCTCCTGTGAATGTTTGATCCAGTGCCTTCAAAATGTGATTTGTTTCGTATTGTGGCAAAGCCTCTCACATATTAGAAATAAGACAAATATATTACAACACTGAGCCTTTCATATTCGACCAGAATAAATATTTGTTTGGCACAGAACAGCTTCCACTTGAGGACATGAGGTTTCTTCATTGTTTCATAGCTTTTCACTGTTTACAGTTTTATGTGTATTTATTTTTACAGGTAAAGCAAATTAACCAAGGCCCAGCGTTTTTTGTGTTCACTTACAAAATAGAGGTTGACACTGACTGAGGACATGATCAATGAGGCTGCACATTTACAGAGAATAGTGTCTAGTGAAATGTTAATTGCCCTGACACTGCTGTGTGTCTTGGAATGTTTCTTGCAAGTCAACACCTTGACGCATATTTTTGGATAAATAAGTAAAAGCACCAGAGAGGAATAAATGCATATTCTAAATAGAAGCTGACAGCTCACAGATTTGGAGATGGGATGCTGGGGAGGGGTTCCCTCTTTTCTGCTGAATCTTGCAGGCAAGGCGATGGAGATGGGCCTGTCACATCTGCCCCTGCAGGCCCTCTACAGCTCATCCTGTGTCTCCTTGACCTGCCGCCTCTCCCACAGTACTCTCTCCCCCTCCCTCTCTCTCTCTCTTTCTCGGTGTGTGTGTGTGTGTGTGTGTGATTGTGTGGGCGGAGACAGGTGTGCTGGAGTCAGAGCAGATCCCCACCAGCTGCAACCTGTTCCATAATCAAGACCTCTACAAATACTCAGCCCTGCCACATCCACTCTGCCAGATCGTAATCTCAGTCTACGGTTCCAGCCGTTTGTTACTTTTCAGATCCTGTTGTGCTTGTTTTCCTTGCCTGATGCTGTTTTCCTCTCCACTACAGTTCTGCCCGCTCTGACTCTGGTCCCTGTCTCCAGTCCCACGTCTCGTCATCCTGCTACTCTGTCCTGGATTCCACACTCTACTACTCCCTTGGATTCCCCTCTGGATCTGCTTACCCCGTCCCAACTCCTCTCACTCCACACCTGGTTTCCTGCAACCCACCCAAGCTTCCCCTGGCCTCCACTCCATCTTCCCCCTGTGTTGCAATAAATACCTTGGCTACTTCATCCCAGTTTCCTTGTCTGAGTCTGCTCTTGGGTTCCCCTGTTCCACTCCGCGTAACCGTACGATCTAGCCCAGAGATGAACCCAGCAGACTCTGCTACTCTCCACCAAACCCTCGCTGGCCAAGGCGCCCTGCTCGAACAACATGACCAAGCCCTGAAAACCCTTCTGGAGCATATCAAGGTGTTTTCACAGAGCCTGTCTGACCTACAGGGCCGAACCTTCGCCCAGAGCTCACAACCCGTCCCAAGTCCTTCTCTGCCCGGGGAGTCGTTTGTAACGACTCCCGAGCGCTACAATGGCAACCGCGGAGCTTGCAGAGCCTTTTTAGTACAATGTTCACTAGTATTTTAGCAACTGCCCTACTCTTATGCTAGCGAATTAGCCAAGATTTCCTTCCTGATTGGCTGCCTCCGTGGAGCAGCGCATTCCTGGGCCCCGGCGGTGTGGAAGAGACAGTCCCCCATCTGCTTCTTCTACTCTAGATTCACGGAGGAGATGAGGAAAGTCTTCGACCACCCGGTCTACGGTAAGGATGCCGCGAAACGACTCCTGTCCCTCCATCAAGGCCCCCATAATGTTGCTGAGATGGGATGTGAGTTTCGCACGCTCCTGCTGGAATGAGGAGGCACTTCAGGGAGCATTCCAGAATGCGCTGAGACCATCAAGGACTAGTTGGTGTCCAGGGATGAGCCTGAGGGACTCATCTCTCTCGCCATCCGCATTGACAACCATCTCCGTGAGCGTTGGAGAAAGAGAGTAGGTAGGGTTTCATGCACCATAACATCTGCTTCAGTGCCTTGTCCTCCTTCTCCGACTGCGGCTCTTCCTGATCCTGAACCCATTCAGCTCGGCCGGGCCCATCTCTCTCCAGAGGAGAGGCAGCGGCGAATCGGCGCTAGGAGCTGCCTATACTGTGGCCCGGTTGGTCACTTTGTCTCCACTTGTTCCCTGTTTCCAGCAAAAGAGGCGGCTAGGCAGTGGTGGGAAATACTGTTGAGCTAAATCGCCTGCCCATCTTCCCCTAGACCCCTGCTTGAAGGCAACCTTGTGTGGCAGAGCCAGGCTTTTCCTCTGTCTGCTCTCATCGATTCGGGCCCTGACGGGAGCTCCCTGGACCGAGGTGTCATTACCCAGTTGGACCTGGACTCTGTCCCACTCAATTCACCCCTCGATACCAATGCTCTCAACGGACAGCTCCTCGCCCGTGTCTGTGAGAGAACCGTCCCTGTCACCCCGTGTCTCTCTGGAAACCACCAGGAAAAGATCAGTTTCCACGTAATCGACTGTCCTTACTCCCCCCTGGTTCTTGGCCATCCATGGTTAAAGCTACACAACCCACAAATTGACTGGACCTCCGGAAAGGTAAGCACTTGGAGTTCATTTTGTCACTCAAATTGCCTACATTCTGCCCTTGCTCCTGCCTTGTCTGTGCCCCAGTCCATTCCAGAACCTCCGGACCTGTCATCAGTTCCTCCAGAGTATCATGACCTAGCTCCTGTGTTCAGCAAGCATCACCCCCTGTCTCTGCCGCCTCATCGGCCGTACGACTGCCCCATTGACCTGCAGCCTGAAACTCCTCTTCACAGAAGCCGGTTATTTAACCTCTCTCGCCCCGAGCAAGAGGCTATGGAGAAGTACATCCAGGATTTTCTGGATGCAGGACTTATCAAGTCATCTTCCTCCCCGTTTGGTGCTGGGTTTTCTTTGTGAAGAAGAAGGATGGGTCACTGAGGCTGTGCGTAGACTTCTGTGGGCTGAATAATATCACAGTAAAGCACAAGTATCACTTGCCACTCATCAGCTCTGCTTTTGCCCCCCTCAATGGTGCCACGGTGTTTACCAAACTCGTCCTCTGGAATGCCTACCACCTTGTCCGCATAAGAGAGGGGGACGAGTGGAAGACTGCGTTCAATACACCACTGGGTCACTTTGAGTATTTGGTCATGCCTTTTGGTCTTACTAACGCCCCTGCTGTTTTCCAGAACCTAGTCAATGATGTGCTGAGGAATGTGATTGGACGCTTCGTTTTTGTCTATTTCGATGACATCCTGATTTTTTTCCAAGGACCCTGAGGCTCACCAGCAACATGTTCGCCAAGTTCTTCAACGGTTGTTGGAGAATAAGCTTTATGTTAAAGCTGAAAAATGTGAATTCCGTGCTGTCAGTGTCCTTCTTGGGATACAGGGACACAGGGACAGCTACGTATGGACCCCGCCAATGTCATGGCAGTCAGAGGGGCCTGCACACTCTACCCTTTACCCCATTGCGGATGTTGCCTGTAATCCATGGCTTCTGGTTGGAGTATACATGTACAGTCACTGTGGGGATGACGTCATCGATGCACTTATTGATGTGACTGATGTGGTGTAGTCCTCAATGCCGTCTAAAGAATCCCAGAACATATTCCAGTCTGTGCTAGCAAAACAGTCCTGTAGCTTAGCATCTGCTTCATCTGACCGCTTCTTCATTGACTGAGTCACTAGTGCTTCCTGCTTTAGTTTTTGCTTGTAAGCAGAAATCCGGAGTATATAATTATGGTCAGATTTGCCAAATGGAGGGCGAGGGAGAGCTTTGTACGCATCCCTGTGTGTGGAGTAAAGGTGGTACAGAGTTTTTCTCCCTCTTGTTGCGCATTTAACATGCTGGTAGAAATTAGGTAAAATGGATTTAAGTTTCCCTGCATTAATGTCCCCTGCCACTAGGAGCACCACCTCTGGATGAGCGTTTTCCTGTTTGCTTATGGCCGTATACAGCTCATTGAGTGCGGTCTTAGTGCCAGCATCGAATTGTGGTGGTAAATAGACAGCTACGAAGACTATAGATGAAAACTCTCTTGGTAAATAGAGTGGTCTACAGCTTATCATGACATACTCTACCTCAGGTTTGCAAAACCTCGAGACTTCATTAGATTTCGTGCACCAGCTGTTGTTTACAAATATACAAAGACTGTCACCCCTTGTCTTACCAGAGGCGACGGTTCTATCCTGCCGATACAGCATAAAACCCGCCAGCTGTATGTTATTCATGTCATCGTTCAGCCACGACTCCGTGAATGTCACGACTTCCACCGAAGCCGTTTCCTTTCCTTGTTCGGGCGGTGTTCGGCGGTCGGCGTCACCCGTCTTCTAGCCATTGTCGATCCACTTTTCATTTTCCATTTGTTTGTTGCTGAGCGGCCTTTCAGGTTAGGTCGATATAGGACTCGTTTTACTGTGGATTTTGATACTTTTGTACCTGTTTCCTCCAGCATCTTCACATGGTCCTTTGCTGTTGTTCTGGGATTGATTTGCACTTTTCGCACCAAAGTACGTTCATCTCTAGTAGACAGAACATATCTCCTTCCTGAGCGGTATGATGGCTGCGTGGTCCCATGGTGTTTATACTTGCGTACTATTGTTTGTACAGGTGAATGTGGTACCTTCAAGCATTTGGAAATTGCTCCCAAGGATCAACCAGACTTGTTGAGGTCTACAATTGTTTTTCTGAGGTTTTGGCTGATTTCTTTAGATTTTTCCATGATGTCAAGCAAAGAGGCACTGAGTTTGAAGGTATGCATTGAAATACATCCACATATACACCTCCAATTTACTCAAATTATGTCAATTAGCCTAACAGAAGCTTCTAAAGCGATGACATAATTTTAAAGGCACAGTCAACTTAGTGTATGTAAACTTCTGACCAACTGGAATTGTGATACAGTCAATTATAAGTTAAATAATCCGTCTGTAAACAATTGTTGGAAAAATTACTTGTGTCATATGCAAAGTAGATATCCGAACCGACTTGCCAAAACTATAGTTTGTTAACAAGAAATTTGTGGAATGATTGAAAAACGAGTTTTAATGACTCCAACCGAAGTGTATGTAAACTTCCGACTTCAACTGTATCTATAGATTGTACATTGGCTAATAAGACCGATGGTAAAGGCAGATTACCCACTTGCTGTCGGATTCTTACAGGGCACTCCGACCTACGTCCCTGATATCTCCGTCTCTTTCTCCTGCGAATGACGGGGATGAGGGCCTTGTCAGGTGTCTGAATTAAATCCTTCATGTCCGACTCATTAAAGAAAAACTCTTCTTCCAGTACGAGGTGAGTAATCGCTGTCCTGATATCTAGAAGCTATTTTTGTTCATAAGAGACCGTGGCAGAAACATTATGTAGAAAATAAGATACAAATAACGCGGAAAAACACACATAATAGCAGAAATGGTTATTGGACAGTAAAACGGCAGCCATCTCCTCTGGCGCCAATATTGTTTGGTAATGGTGTTGTAAATCAAAAACCAGCTTCTACAATGTCTCAGCTGATAAACAGACCTCTGAGTTGACAACTGTAATACTAACAAGGTAACATTTACAGGAAGTGGTAGAAGACCAGATACGAGAATGAACATGCTCATAACCATGTCTTATACTTATGTGTGTTGTGTTGCTGTACTGTCCTTCACGTGTCTGTTATCTTCATGGAATTCCTATAAATGTTATGTCCCACAGGAAAGTACACAATGTTTTGCTTTTATATTCATGTTTTTTTTTTTATGGTAACCCTTCCCACACTTTGGGCTGCAATCAATCCGTATCGCGGAGAGTATTGCGGAAGATCCGCATTAGAATTTAAAGGTATTTTCCGATTGAGCTGACATATGCACTGTTTACTGTGAATGCAGTCTACGTGAACATGGGAACATTGCCTTTAAATTTCAATCTAGTTATAACGCGGAACTTACGCAACATTTCGGCAATATGGATTGAGTCCATCCCTTTGTTCACAACACTTCATGATGAACCATCTGAAAACAAAAACGCAAAAGTACAAAAGTAGTCTTGTAGGTCTTGTAGGTGGGAACATCCTGCCTCACATTTCACCTTCATGTGAAGAGTGGTGTCAGCCAGACAACGAGCAGCCTCCTCCCTTGTTACCATGACGTTAAATGGCCCTAGTAGAGTACATCTCTCATCATCTCAACTGCCCAATATGCACCCTGGCATGCAAAGCCATATCCCCATGACAGCAGATAAATATGTCTGAATTTAGGAGGTTGACATGATTAACCATAACCCAGTGGGCCCTTGAATCACAATGCTCTTCAATCATCTGCCACACTGCATCAACTTAACACCTTTGTACAAGCTTTGTAGAGGACCAGCTTTATGAAATCAGTTGACCATGATGGACCAGGACAACATTCGCTAATAAAAATTGACACGTGTCCCACACCTTTAACACCATCATAATTTCATGTTGTATTTACTTTCCTCTAATAAAAAAACATGACCTGGCGCACACCCAGAGAAAATTATTTGATGTAGAGGTGCTGACTAACGGCGAATAAACTATAAGCTGTAAAAATGAAGAGAGTTGCGCACTCCATATATAAACTACCAGTAATTTATTGGGAAAATCACCAACGTTTCGGCATCACCCTGAAGAAGGCACAGTGATGCTGAAACGTTGGAGATTTACCCAATAAATTACTCTGACTTTATATATGGAGTGTGCAACTCTTTATTTTTTATAGTATTTACATTCCTCGTCATCATTACAGTTGAGCGTAATTTACTGCTTCATACATATATTTTCTTCTTCCTTGGTGTGCTGCAGACTATTCCACCACAGAACCATTTATTGTATTGAAATAATGACTCCTGAGTAGATGCTCATCCAGAAGTGAAATTGAAACTCTTTCTTCATACAGGAGAGAGAACCATGGAGTATAGAACAGTTCTGAATTTGTATATTTCCATAGGGATTCCTATGACAAAGGTAACGTTATTAGTCACAATTGCAGCAATGTCATTAATTAATCTGAGCAAAGCGAATGACCCAGGTTATTTCCCAAACACTGGGAAGTCTGTCTCTTTTTTTATCTTGACTGGGTTGAAGGCTAATGGCCTTGCCCATTGTTTTCCGTAAGCCAAATGGAGGTAGAATAGCACAGATTAGTTTAAACCAATCAATTATAACCACCGCTTCCACCTATAAATATGCTCTAATCACACTGTATTGTGTATTCAATACAGTGTGAGGAGGTTACATTAGATGTCTTGTAAATTATATGTATTGTCTTGTGTTTCCCCTTTGCAATAAGAGGTCAGCAGTCTTTGCTCACTTGTTAAGTGAAGTTGCTTTTTCCCTCTCACTCCTATACACGAGCACACACAATCAACCTCACCCACACTCACACCCTTACCATCTCACACATAAACAAACACACTCTCACACACACACACACACACACACTCACACACACACACACACACACACACACACACACACACACACACACACACACACACACACACACACACACACACACACACACACACACCTTTCTTACTTACCATTTATTCATTTGGTTGTAGGTCATCCTGAGCGCATGCAAAACTGTGTTTTGTGTTTGTTGTGCTGCAGCCATCGAGAAAAGCTAATTTATAGTTAGGGTGTCTTATCCCTTCCTTTTTTATTGGGTTGCCTGAGGTGAGGAAATTATTTCAGTTTATTAAACATTATACCAATAAACAGTACAATACCAATATTTAGCTTAATTTACTAACAGCTTTGCAGTTCCTTTCAAATTGCAGATCCTCTTAAATTACAGTTTTTCTCAATTGTGTACAAGCCTTTTTAGAGTCCACAATGTACAGAAATGTGGCCTTTTGCAAAACAGTAAATACAGTGCATTCGGGAAGTATTCAGACCCCTGACATTTTTTTTAAATTAAATCGTTTTTCCCCTCTTCATCAATCTAAAAACAATACCCCATAATGACAAAGCAAAAAAAAATAATTGTTGCTAATTTATATATTTTTTTAAAACTGGAAATATCACATTTACATAAGTATTCAGACCCTTTACTCAATACTTTGTTGAAGCACCTTTGTCAGAGATTACAGCTTCAACCTTCTTGCGTATGACGCTACAAGCTTGGCACACCTGTATTTGGGGAGTTTCTCTCATTCTTCTCTGCAGATCCTCTCAAGCTCTGTCAGTTTGGATGGGGAGAGTTGCTGCACAGCTATTTTCAGGTCTCTCCAGAGATGTTAGATCAGGTTCAAGTCCGGGCTCTGGCTGGGCCACTCAAGTACATTCAGAGTCTTGTCCCGAAGCCACTCCTGCATTGTCTTGGCTGTGTCCTTAGGGTTGTTGTCCTGTTGGAAAGTGAATCTTCGCCCCAGTCTGAGGTCCTGAGCGCTCTGGAGTAGGTTTTCATCAAGGATCTCTCTGTACTTTGCTCTCTTCATCTTTCCCTTGATCCTGACAAGTCTCCCAGTCCCTGCTGCTGAAAAACATCCCCACAGCATGTTGTTGCCACCACCATGCATGACAGTAGGGATGGTGTCAGGTTTCCTCCAGATGTGACTCTTGGCATTCAGGCCAAATAGTTCAAATTTGGTTTCATCAGACCAGAGACTCGTGTTTGCCTTTTGGAAAACTCCAAACGGTCTGTCATGTGCCTTTCACTGAAGAGTGGCTTCCACCTGGCCACTCTACCATAAAGGCCTGATTGGTGGTGCTGCAGAGTTGGTTGTCCTTCTCAAAGGTTTTCCCATATCCACAGAGGAACTCTGGAGCTCTATCAGAGTGACCATTGGGTTCTTGTTCACCTTCCTGACCAAGGCCCTTCTCCCCCGACTGCTCAGTTTGGCCGGGAGGCCAGCTCTAGGAAGAGTCTTGGTAGTTCCAAACCTCTTCCATTTAAGAATGATGGACGTAACTGTGTTCTTGGGGACCTTCAATGCTGCAGAATTTGTACTACCCTTCCCCAGATCTGTGCCTCGACACAATCCTGTATTGGAGCTCTACAGACAATTCCTTCAATCAATCAATCAATCAATTTTATTTTATATAGCCCTTCGTACATCAGCTAATATCTCGAAGTGCTGTACAGACACCCAGCCTAAAACCCCAAACAGCTAGTAATGCAGGTGTAGAAGCACGGTGGCTAGGAAAAACTCCCTAGAAAGGCCAAAACCTAGGAAGAAACCTAGAGAGGAACCAGGCTATGAGGGGTGGCCAGTCCTCTTCTGGCTGTGCCGGGTGGAGATTATAACAGAACTATGCCAAGATGTTCAAAAATGTTCATAAGTGACAAGCATGGTCAAATAATAATCATGAATAATTTTCAGTTGGCTTTTCATAGCCGATCATCAAGAGTTGAAAAACAACAGGTCTGGGACAGGTGGCGGTTCCATAACCGCAGGCAGAACAGCTGAAACTGGAATAGCAGCAAGGCCAGGCGGACTGGGGACAGCAAGGAGTCACCACGGGCGGCAGTCCCGACGCATGGTCCTAGGGCCCAGGTCCTCCGAGAGAAAGAAAGAGAGAAGGAGAAAATTAGAGAGAGCCAAGATTTTCAAAATGTTCATAAATGACAAGCATGGTCAAATAATAATCAGGAATAAATCTCAGTTGGCTTTTCATAGCCGATCATTAAGAGTTGAAAACAGCAGGTCTGGGACAGGTAGGGGTTCCATAACCGCAGGCAGAACAGTTGAAACTGGAATAGCAGCAAGGCCAGGCGGACTGGGGACAGCAAGGAGTCACCACGGCCGGTAGTCCCGACGTATGGTCCTAGGGCTCAGGTCCTCCGAGAGAAAGAAAGAGAGAAGGAGAAAATTAGAGAGCGCCAAGATTTTCAAAATGTTCATAAATGACAAGCATGGTCAAATAATAATCAGGAATAAATCTCAGTTGGCTTTTCATAGCCGATCATTAAGAGTTGAAAACAGCAGGTCTGGGACAGGTAGGGGTTCCGTAACCGCAGACAGAACAGTTGAAACTGGAATAGCAGCAAGGCCAGGCGGACTGGGGACAGCAAGGTGTCATCATGCCCGGTAGTCCTGACATATGGTCCTAGGGCTCAGGTTCTCAGAGAGAAAGAGAGAACGAGAGAATTAGAGAGAGCATACTTAAATTCACACAGGACACTGGATAAGACAGGAGAAGTACTCCAGGTAACCAACTGACCCTAGCCCCCCGACACATAAACTACTGCAGCATAAATACTGGAGGCTGAGACAGGAGCGGTCAGGAGACACTGTGGCCCCATCCGAAGAAACCCCCGGACAGGGCCAAACAGGAAGGATATAACCCCACCCACTTTGCCAAAGCACAGCCCCCGCACCACTAGAGGGAAATCCTCAACCACCAACATTACAATCCTGAGACAAGGCCGAGTATAACTCACAAAGGTCTCCACCACAGCACAAGCCAAGGGGGGGCGCCAACCCAGACAGGAAGATCACGTCAGTAACTCAACCCACTCAAGTGACGCACCCCTCCTAGGGACGGCATGAAAGAGCACCAGCAAGCCAGTGACTCAGCCCCTGTAACAGGGTTAGAGGCAGAGAATCCCAGTGGAGAGAGGGGAACCGGCCTGGCAGAGACAGCAAGGGCGGTTCGTTGCTCCAGAGCCTTTCCGTTCACCTTCACACTCCTGGGCCAGACTACACTCAATCATATGACCTACTGAAGAGATAAGTCTTCAGTAAAGACTTAAAGGTTGAGACCGAGTCTGCGTCTCTCACATGGGTAGGCAGACTGTTCCATAAAAATGGAGATCTATAGGAGAAAGCCCTGCCTCCCGCTGTTTGCTTAGAAATTCTAGGGACAATTAGGAGGCCTGCGTCTTGTGACCGTAGCGTACGTATTGGTATGTACGGCAGGACCAACTCGGAAAGATAGGTAGGAGCAAGCCCATGTAACGCTTTATAGGTTAACAGTAAAACCTTGAAATCAGCCCTTGCCTTAACAGGAAGCCAGTGTAGGGAAGCTAGCACTGGAGTAATATGATCAAATTTCTTGGTTCTAGTCAGGATTCTAGCAGCCGTATTTAGCACTAACTGAAGTTTATTTAGTGCTTTATCCGGGTAGCCGGAAAGTAGAGCATTGCAGTAGTCTAACCTAGAAGTAACAAATGCATGGATTAATTTTTCTGCATCATTTTTGGACAGAAAATTTCTGATTTTTGCAATGTTACGTAGATGGAAAAAAGCTGTCCTTGAAACAGTCTTGATGTGTTCGTCAAAAGAGAGATCAGGGTCAAGAGTAACGCCGAGGTCCTTCACAGTTTTATTTGAGACGACTTTACAACCATCAAGATGAATTGTCAGATTTAACAGAAGATCTCTTTGTTTCTTGGGACCTAGAACAAGCATCTCTGTTTTGTCCGAGTTTAAAAGTAGAAAGTTGTCAGCCATCCACTTCCTTATGTCTGAAACACAGGCTTCTAGCGAGGGCAATTTTGGGGCTTCACCATGTTTCATTGAAATGTACAGCTGTGTGTCATCCGCATAGCAGTGAAAGTTAACATTATGTTTTCGAATAACATCCCCAAGAGGTAAAATATATAGTGAAAACAATAGTGGTCCTAAAACGGAACCTTGAGGAACACCGAAATGTACAGTTGATTTGTCAGAGGACAGACCATTCACAGAGACAAACTGATATCTTTCCGACAGGTAAGATCTAAACCAGGCCAGAACTTGTCCGTGTAGACCAATTTGGGTTTCCAGTCTCTCCAAAAGAATATGGTGATCGATGGTGTCAAAGGCAGCACTAAGGTCTAGTAGCACGAGGACAGATGCAGAGCCTCGGTCTGACGCCATTAAAAGGTCATTTACCACCTTCACAAGTGCAGTCTCAGTGCTATGATGGGGTCTAAAACCAGACTGAAGCATTTCGTATACATTGTTTGTCTTCAGAAAGGCAGTGAGTTGCTGCGCAACAGCTTTTTCTAAAATTTTTGAGAGGAATGGAAGATTCGATATAGGCCGATAGTTTTTTATATTTTCCGGGTCAAGGTTTGGCTTTTTCAAGAGAGGCTTTATCACTGCCACTTTTAGTGAGTTTGGTACACATCCGGTGGATAGAGAGCTGTTTATTATGTTCAACATAGGAGGGCCAAGCACAGGAAGTAGCTCCTTCAGCAGTTTAGTAGGAATAGGATCCAGTATGCAGCTTGAAGGTTTAGAGGCCATGATTATTTTCATCATTGTGTCAAGAGATATAGTACTAAAACACTTAACCTGTCTAGGATTGGGGTGCCGCTAGCGGCACGTTTCAGAAAAAAAAAAAAAAAAATGGCGAAATGTCATAATTATAAATATTTAGCTTCAATTAAATCAGAAGTGTTATACGCAATATCAAAGCTATACCTCTTGTTAATCTAGCCAATATGTCCGATTTCGAAAAGCTTCACTGCAAAAGCGATTATCGATCAGTAAACAACACATTAGGTACAGTTACAACAAAGTACATTAGTCACGAAAGTCAGAAATAGCAATAAAAATCATCAATTACCTTAGGAAATTTTCTTCTTTTGGCAATCCTAAAGGTCACGACGAAACAATCAAGTGGCTTTTTGTTCGATATAATCCATTTTTATAGCCTAACACAAAACATTTTGTGAACGGCTTGTGTGGAAAATTCAGCCTCCTTCAACTTTGGACGTAACGTTCATTGTAATTACTCACTCTAAAGGGACGTTTATCAAGTCAAGTTCGGTTTCATTAGAATCCTCTGTTTGTTAGTAAAACAACCAAACATCATGGTTCTTTTCCCGGGACATATTGACCGAAACAAATTGATTTGAACAGACCAAACAACGACCTCCTGACGCGCCAATCGAATGACCTGTCCTTCGTTGATTGACTGTATTTCGGACCAATGACCACTGATCTTCTTGAAATCTAGCTGGATAGATAGCCAATGAACAGAGGTACATGGGCATATGCAATGGTTCTACCCGGAAATAATAGGCTTCGTTGTAAAGCCATGCGTACACAGGCTATTCGCCATTGAAAACTCTACCAGAAGGATCCCTGCCGTTTTACGCGCCGCAAACGTTTTTTTCTGAGCATTTTCTAGTTACAATAATGGCTAATAAATCAGCAAAATCAAAGACCAAGACCAGGTACACAGATATTCACGATATAATTGATGAAATAGAGAGATCTAGTGATAGTGAACTAAATCTAAATGAATCCAGTGAGATTGAATCCGTGGATTCAGAATTTGAAGACATGTTCCTCCACGGTGAAGACGCAGTTTTGGATCGGTGAGTAACGTTGTTTGAAATTAGTAATATCAAATATAATTCATTTGAGTTGTTTGAGATATTGTATTTTATTTGCCTTATATAAAAATATGACTAGGACATGAAATATAAAAGTACACAAGTATATTGAAATGTAGAAAGTACATATTTGTTGTTTCCTAATTGTTCCCATGTATTTTATATCTAAAATGGAATTGACAAAACCTCCCCATGGTCACAAATTGTGTATATATATTATGTGTCTGTATAATTATTACCTAATTGTTCCCATGTATTTTATATCTAAAATGGAATTGACAAAACCTCCCCATGGTCACAAATTGTGTATATATATTATGTGTCTGTATAATTATTACCTAATTGTTTCCATGTATTTTATATCTAAAATGGAATTGACAAAACCTCCCCATGGTCACAAATTGTGTATATATATTATGTGTCTGTATAATTATTACCTAATTGTTTCCATGTATTTTATATCTAAAATGGAATTGACAAAACCTCCCCATGGTCACAAATTGTGTATATATATTATGTGTCTGTATAATTATTACCTAATTGTTTCCATGTATTTTATATCTAAAATGGAATTGACAAAACCTCCCCATGGTCACAAATTGTGTATATATATTATGTGTCTGTATAATTATTACCTAATTGTTTCCATGTATTTTATATCTAAAATGGAATTGACAAAACCTCCCCATGGTCACAAATTGTGTATATATATTATGTGTCTGTATAATTATTACCTAATTGTTTCCATGTATTTTATATCTAAAATGGAATTGACAAAACCTCACCATGGTCACAAATTGTGTATATATAATATGTGTCTGTCTTTATTTCACAGTCCCAGCGATTCTGATTGGGAGCCAAGGAGAAAATCCCCCACTGAAGCTGGTCCATCCAGCTGGACCCCGGCTGTATCCGGCACCACACCTACCCCCGCCCGGCCATCAAGGGGTGGTAAGCCGGCGGCAAAGAAGCGGAGGAAGGGCAGCGTGCGGAGGAAGGGCAGCGTGGAACCGTCCAGCGTGGAACCTGCCAGAGCGGAGGAGGACCGTTGGCACTCTGTTCTTGAGGAGGATGTGGCCCCACCAGCTCCACTTTTCCGCCCAAAACGCCCAGTAGGCCCTCAATTGGACCCAACTTCTAAGTACAGCCCCATGCAACTTTTCCAGTTGTTCTTCACCTCAGCAGTTGTTGATACCCTGGTGATGAACACTAATAAATATGGGGCTAAGAAGCAGGAAGGCAAGACAGGGGCATGGAAGGACATTTCCATTTCAGATCTGTTTTGCTACCTGTCTATGGTCATTTACATGGGGCTGGTGAAGTTGAAAACCCTGAAAGACTACTGGAAAACTGCACCCCTCTATCAACTGCCTTTCCCCTCAACGGTCATGTCTTGTACTAGGTTTCTGACAATTTCACGGGCACTTCACAATAGTGACCCAGAGGTTGATAAGGACAACGAGGCGAAACGAGGCACAGCAGGGTTTGATAAGCTCTGCAAGATCAAACCTCTCTACCACGATATCGTTGAGGCATGCAAGACCTATTTTCAGCCCGCCCAGAACCTTTCCATAGATGAGAGAATGGTAGCCTCAAAGGCCAGAATTGGCCTAAAACAGTACATGCGCAACAAACCGACAAAATGGGGATACAAGCGGTTTGTTTTGGCCGATTCTGCGTGTGCATACACATGCAATTTTTTTGTCTATGAGGGGAAGAACACTTGTGCGAGCGGTAAGGGACTCAGTTATGATTCTGTGATGCAGTTATTAGATTTCCAGCTGCTGGGGAAGGGCTACAAACTATTTGTAGACAACTTCTACACAAGCCCTACCCTGTTCACAGACCTGAGGAAGCTGGAGATGTGGGCCTGTGGCACCATTCGGACCAACCGAGTGGGTTTTCCAAAAACCAGGGTAAACGACATGCCTAAGCGGGCTGAGCGGGGTACCATGAGATGGATCCGTGAAGATGGTTTGCTGTTTGTGAAGTGGATGGACACTCGAGAGGTAGTCATGTGTTCCACTATTCACAAGTCGTTCGGTGGGGATCACGTTGTTCGACGGTTGAAAGGTCCTACAGGCGCTTGGACTGCCAGAAATGTCCCCATTCCAGATGCTGTGAGGGATTACAACAAGAGCATGGGGGGTGTAGACCTATCGGATGCGCTGATAGGATATTATAATGTCCTTCACAAGACCATGAAATGGTACAAAACGCTGTTCTATCATTTTATTGACATTGCTGTGGTGAATTCCTTCATCCTCCAGAAGGAAATGGCCAAGAACTGTGGACAGCCCCCCATCTCACAGCTACCCTTTAGGGAGCAGCTCATCCAGGAGCTTGCTAACTACAGCAAGAACACTGTAGCACCTTCTGTCCCCTCTACCTCTGTCCCTTCTGCTCCAACCAGCGGTACGCACATGCTGAAGTTCATCATTGCAGGCAGGGATGTGCCTCGGGGAAAAAGGGGCACAGTAGGGCGGCTTCGTTGTGCCCTGTGCCACAAGAAGTCCCCTGTCACCTGCACCACCTGTGCTGTGACCCTCTGTTTCACACCAGAGAGAGACTGCTATGGGATATGGCATCAGGAGCGCAACATTGTTTAGAGGACAGAGAGTCTTCACATGATTGAACATTTGAAGTGTAAATAGTTCCCCTTGTTATTATTATTATTTTTTTAAATATTCTTTTTTTTTTCTTGAATTTTTCAAATATATATTTTTTGGGGTATGTTAGAATAATTGTTTTGTATTTTGTATATAGGTTTTGTATCATTGTATCATTGTACCAATTCGGCCACTTGGGTACATTTGGGAAACTTGTGAGGGACACCTGGTTGACCTCATGCTCAATGGCATGTACCTCACTCATTCCTGAATGTATCCATCTGAAACTTTGGTAAAATACTGTTGCCTACCTATGTTCTCATTTGAAATGATCCCCAGTATCATAACTGAATGTTTGGCCTTTCTTGTTGATTTTTAAAGATGCAACAACAGTAAAAGAACAAAAAACGTCTGTTGATTTCCTTGTATTTTCTTCTACCAGATCTATTGTGTTATATTCTCCTACATTCAATTCACATTTACACAAACTTCAGAATGTTTCCTTTCAAATGATACCAAGAATATGCATATCCTTCCTTCTAGGCCTGAGCTACAAGCAGTTAGATTAGGGTATGTTTTCAGGCGGAAATTGAGAAAAAGGGGGGCAATCCCAAAGAGGTTTTAAGTGTCTCTCCCGATCCCAGGCCCTCGCAGAGCTGTGCGGATCCAGGACAGCTAAGCCCTGGAGGAATACGCAGATTCAAAGAGGAGTCCGTAATTTGCTTTCTAATGGTCATGATCTTTTCCTCAAAGAAGTTCATGAATTTATTACTGCTGAAGTGAAAGCCATCCTCTCTTGGGGAATGCTGCTTTTTAGTTAGTTTCGCAACAGTATCAAAAAGAAATTTTGGATTGTTCTTATTTTCCTCGATTAAGTTGGAAAAGTAGGATGATCGAGCAGCAGTGAGGGCTCTTCGGTACTGCACGGTACTGTCTTTCCAAGCTAGTCGGAAGACTTCCAGTTTGGTGTGGCGCCATTTCCGTTCCAATTTCCTGGAAGCTTGCTTCAAAGCTCGGGTATTTTCTGTATACCAGGGAGCTAGTTTCTTATGACAAATGTTTTTCGTTTTTAGGGGTGCAACTGCATCTAGGGTATTGCGCAAGGTTAAATTGAGTTCCTCAGTTAGGTGGTTAACTGATTTTTGTCCTCTGATGTCCTTGGGTAGGCAGAAGGAGTCTGGAAGGGCATCAAGGAATTTTTGTGTTGTCTGAGAATTTATAGCACGACTTTTGATGCTCCTTGGTTGGGGTCTGAGCAGATTATTTGTTGCGATTGCAAACGTAATAAAATGGTGGTCCGATAGTCCAGGATTATGTGGAAAAACATTAAGATCTACAACATTTATTCCATGGGACAAAACTAGGTCCAGAGTATGACTGTGGCAGTGAGTAGGTCCAGAGACATGTTGGACAAAACCCACTGAGTCGATGATGGCTCCGAAAGACTTTTGGAGTGGGTCTGTGGACTTCTCCATGTGAATATTAAAATCACCAAAAATTAGAATATGATCTGCTATGACTACAAGGTCTGATAGCAATTCAGGAAACTCAGAGAGGAACGCTGTATATGGCCCAGGAGGCCTGTAAACAGTAGCTATAAAAAGTGATTGAGTAGGCTGCATAGATTTCATGACTAGAAGCTCAAAAGACGAAAACGCCATTTTTTTTTTTGTAAATTGAAATTTGCTATCGTAAATGTTAGCAACACCTCCGCCTTTGCGGGATGCACGGGGGATATGGTCACTAGTGTAACCAGGAGGTGAGGCCTCATTTAACACAGTAAATTCATCAGGCTTAAGCCATGTTTCAGTCAGGCCAATCACATCAAGATTATGATCAGTGATTAGTTCATTGACTATGACTGCCTTTGAAGTGAGGGATCTAACATTAAGTAACCCTATTTTGAGATGTGAGGTATCACGATCTCTTTCAATAATGGCAGGAATGGAGGAGGTCTTTATCCTAATAAGATTGCTAAGGCGAACACCGCCATGTTTAGTTTTGCCCAACCTAGGTCGAGGCACAGACACAGTCTCAATGGGTATGGCTGAGCTGACTACACTGACTGTGCTATTGGCAGACTCCACTAAGCTGGCAGGTTGGCTAACAGCCTGCTGCCTGGCCTGCACCCTATTTCATTGTGGGGCTAGAGGAGTTAGAGCCCTATCTATGTTGGTAGATAAGATGAGAGCACCCCTCCAGCTAGGATGGAGTCCGTCACTCCTCAGCAGGTCAGGCTTGGTCCTGTTTGTGGGTGAGTCCCAGAAAGAGGGCCAATTATCTACAAATTCTATCTTTTGGGAGGGGCAGAAAACAGTTTTCAACCAGCGATTGAGTGCTGAGACTCTGCTGTAGAGCTCGTCACTCCCCCTAACTGGGAGGGGGCCAGAGACAATTACTCGATGCCGACACATCTTTCTAGCTGATTTACACGCTGAAGCTATGTTGCACTTGGTGACCTCTGACTGTTTCATCCTAACATCGTTGGTGCCGACGTGGATAACAATATCTCTATACTCTCTACACTCGCCAGATTTAGCTTTAGCCAGCACCATCTTTAGATTAGCCTTAACGTCGGTAGCCCTGCCCCCTGGTAAACAGTGTATGATCGCTGGGTGATTCGCTTTAAGTCTAATACTGCGGGTAATGGAGTCGCCAATGACTAGGGTTTTCAATTTGTCAGAGCTAATGGTGGGAGCCTTCGGCGTCTCAGACCCCGTAACGGGAGGAGTAGAGACAAGAGAAAACTCAGACTCAGACTCCGACTCGCTACATAATGGGGAGAACCGGTTGAAAGTTTCTGTCGGCTGAATGAGCGACACCGGTTGAGCATTCCAACAGCATTTCCCTCCAGAAGCCATGAGAAAGTTGTCCGGCTGCGGGGACTGTGCGGGGGGATTTATACTAACGTTACTATCTGTACTTACTGGTGGCACAGACGCTGTTTCTTCCTTTCCTACACTGAAATTACCCTTGCCTAACGATTGCGTCTGAAGCTGGGCTTGTAGCACAGCTATTCTCGCCGTAAGGCGATCGTTCTCCTGTATATTATGAGTACAGCGACTGCAATTAGAAGACATCATGTTAATGTTAGTACTTAGCTTCGGCTGTTGAAGGTGTTGACGAACCATGTCCAGATAAAGCGTCCGGAGTGAAAAAGTTGAATGAGGGAAGAAAGTTGCGATGGAAAAACTAAAAATATAAACGGTAATTAAAAACAAAACAAAAAAACGTAAAGTTGTCAGCTAGCAAAGTAAAGTAAAGTTGGCAGCAAAACGCACAGCAACACGTCTGCAGACTCAACCTCATGGCTTGGTTTTTGCTCTGATATGCACTGCCCAGGACCGAGTTTGGGAAACCCCTGTCTAAGATATGCAAGTTAGGTACAAACGCAAGTGATTAGAGTTTCTGTAAATATATTTTTGTATTTGATCAGTGCTGTTCTGCGAATGATACGTTTCAAGACAGATCCCAAAATTGCTTGTACTCGATTGAGAAAAACTGTAATCTGCAATGTATTTTTTACAGTTGCTCTGATTTTGCTCTGTGCATCAGACCAAGTTGTGTTGCTTTGTTGTTTGTTTATGTTACCCTTGCTCGTTGCTGTTGGTGATGCTTTTGTTGCCTACACAATGATCCTCTTTGAGGACAATTAAGTCCATCTGTTATTCAATGTGTGGCACACACTACAGCAAAATGGAATGCTGCGAGTGGGTGCGTGCTTCTGGAAGTCAAGGGTTACTGTATATTTGGATTTGCATATCATATCCTGAGGGAATAACTCTCGTATAGAGTTTGCCGCAGATGAAATCAAGAATCTATGCAAACAAGTCACCCCAAAGAAAACAAAAATCCAGATATTTTTTAAGTGAGTCACACACACGTAAATAGGGCACAAATGCTTTTTATGCTGTTCGGAAAAGCACCCTTGTTACTACAGTATGTTCCATAGTTTTCAAACTGAAGATACTAGTCTATTCAAGAATGAGAGTAATTAAAGTGCAGGTCAGACAGCTCTGTCAGGTGTGAGATTTTTTGATCGCTGGCCAAGAATGCCAAGTTAAGTTGTTGATTCAGCTCAAATTTTTTAGGTAGAAAATGGAAAAGTCTGCTGCTGTCTCCGCTGCCGGGCGAAGGTCCCTGTGTAAAGTTACTAGGGGGCTCTGCATTAGTGATGGAGACCTGGGCATCTCACCACTTCCCATAACACCCTCTGAAACTTGTGTGGCCAAAGAGACCTGGGAGCCAAAGAGCTGAAGCTGAAGCAGAATGGGGAAGAGCCTACCATTGAGTTGTGGATGTAGAAAAGTCATCAGGAAGCTACAGGCCTTCAGTGTCTGCATACAAGTGTTGTCCCTAAAGCAAACAAACCACGGAGGCACAGTGCTTAACATTCACCAATTAAGTGCTTCAGTCTCCCAGCCCAATATAAAATATCAAAACTGGCAGAGGAATAAAAATAGCATAAATAGGAAAGTATACCAGTTTCATTTGAGGACCAGGATGTTGACAAGTGTGCCATACAGATTGCAAAATAGTTGGGAAGATATGAGTTGATATATAAAACGACGCAAGATTCAAGATTTCGTGCTTTTCAGGTAAAATTATTATATAGAATTCTTGCCACCAACAAAATGTGGAATATTTGGGACATACAATCATTGAAGATCTGCAGATTTTGTTGTGAGGATACAGAATCAATGGATCATTTATTTTGGTATCAGGTAGCCTGTTTCTGGTCTGAGGTTCAGGAATGGTTGAAAATGCATAACACTGATCTAAAATTGACCCTAGAAATAGTACTATTGGGAGATCTGGAGAGACCCGGCCAGTCAATTACTAATATACTAATACTTGCCATCTGGAGATTCTATTTGATTAGATAGATTGAAATGGTATGTTAAACATCGCAGCATAGTTGAAAGATATATGGTGCGTAGAAATCCGAAGAGGGTGGCCAGCAGAGATAGGTGGGATGGGCTGAGGGAAGCTGAGGGTTGGGATGTGGAATTGGAGACAAGTGGGCGTGGAGTTTCTGGGTGGGGGATAGAATGACAGTCCCAAAAAAACAAAGTCAAAATAAAAAACAAAAAGTAAGTTTGAATGACACTGAGGGGCAGTGTTGTTACAGCTAATGTCTGTTTGTCTGAGGCTGAAGCCATGCAGGTGTTTGTACACATGCCTATACACACACTCTCATTCAAATGCACACATTTGCACATACATGAACAGACACACATGTAAATAGCGCCATACATGCACTCAAACATATTCAGTCTGCCTTGCTGTTATGATTTTTGTTGTCCTTGATGTCTTTTGTTTTTTGCATTGTTGTTTTCTGTTTTCATTTGTCTTTCTCTTTTTTGTCTTTAGTTTATTTTGTTGGTTGTTGAAGCATTGGGGATGGGTGCTGGGGGGTGGGGTCTTGGGGTTGGAGAATGGAGTTATTAAATTGTTCTGGGTGGACTGTGGGGGGGGTCTAGGATGTTTGAGGGGCAGCTCTTGGGGAACTGTGGGGGGGGGGGGGGGGGGGGGGATCTTGGAGGGCTGGTGGCCTGGCGGTTGGGAGCTTGAGTCGGTGGCTGATGGATCGCTGGTTTGGGTCCCCGTTGTTGACCTTGTGGGAGATCTATCGACGTGCCCTTGAGCAGGGCGTTGACCCTGGTTGCTTCTGTGTGTCGCTCTGGATGGGAGTCTGTTAGATGACTAATGTGATGTAGTTGTTGAGCGGCTTCACTGCAAGGGTATTGTATGTTTTAAATATTCAATAACCATTTTAAGTAAGGACTTGGTGTATCACAGCTGAAAAAAGTATCTATATTTTAGAGATCCACACTTTAGCTGACTAAGATGGTGAGTGAAGGTATTTGGTTGCAACTAAAGCAACCCATAACTGTTAATCTTCTGTAAGATGAATCTTTTTTTTTAAATGTATGCTGCATGAAGTTTTAGACTATCATAAATTCCAAACTATCTACAAAGTATGCCAACTAAAACAAGACTTAACTCATGGAAAAAATTTGTGTCCTTGTCAATGTCATGATGGGCATTTTAGTGATGGACATGATCACTTTCCAGCCATTGGAAATAGCATTGGTGGACCAAATCTGTGGAATGAGCCCAGCTTTAATCAAGCACACATCCCTCAGGAAAATAAAAAGAGAAATTACTTTGCATAAGCAGTTCTGCTGACTAGTAGAGATTTGAAAGAGTGTGGCATCACATTACCTCTCATTCATTTAGGTGTTGTAGCTTGCTTAATATGTTATTGACTCCATTCGTGTATAGATTCATCTGTTGTTTAATTATGTTGGCTCATGGTGCCATCCATCCATGTTTAAATATCTGCCCTTTCAGCTTCTCTTAGGATTATATGCCATGTCTTATAAAGCATACAATTTACTACACGGGCATGTGCTGATCTATAAACTCAGCTGGGCCATCATGAAGCAAACAAAGTGTGCTGCAAATAAGTGACGTCTGATCAATTCATAAATGATTCAAAGTGTACCCCTAAGACTGAGACTATGTGCTTCACATTTTGGATTAGGGAAGATACCCCAGTTAATTAAATTATGTACTCCTGTGGAAAGGCATTGTGTGTAACCAAAATGTCACTCATAATTTCACATTATGTGTTGCTACCAATCAAGTTAGAATATTGTACGGTTAATGTAATCCATTGTGTTCCATGCCACTCCATAAGTAGAAAACCACAGAGGAAACCCTTGCAAATAAAAACATAAGACATTTGGGAGGCAGCAACAGAAGGATTATTTTAGAATGCACAGGAGAGCAGAAACAACTTTCTGACAGTTTCATCATGCATTAATTCACAGCAGTTCTCTCCAAATTGACATTGTTGGCTTTGATCAAAGCCCAAACAGAGCTATGGCATTCTGAAAGGGGTGTTTCAAATGATTTCTGTGACAGAGAGAGTATCTTCAAAACACTGCCAGTTCCTTCAAGGGAGATATAGTCTAAGTGTGTGTGAGTATGTGTGTGGAGGGGGAAGAAGCATATGTGTCTGTCGAATGTAACTTGGGTATTTGTGACGCATTTGCATGCTATGTAATAAATCAAATCAAATCAAATCAAATTTTATTAGTCACATACACATGGTTAGCAGATGTTAATGCGAGTGTAGCGAAATGCTTGTGCTTCTAGTTCCGACAATGCAGTAATAACCAACAAGTAATCTAACCTAACAATTCCACAACTACTACCTTACACACACACACAAGTGTAAAGGGATAAAGAATATGTACATAAAGATATATGAATGAGTGGTGGTACAGAACGGCATGGCAGATGCAGTAGATGGTATAGAGTACGGTATATACATATGAGATGAGTACTGTAGGGTATGTAAACATAAAGTGGCATAGTTTAAAGTGGCTAGTGGTACATGTATTACATAAAGATGGCAAGATGCAGTAGATGATATAGAGTACAGTATATACATATGAGATGGGTAATGTAGGGTATGTAAACATTATATTAAGTGGCATTGTTTAAAGTGGCTAGTGGTACATTTTTACATAATTTCCATCAATTCCCATTTTTAAAGTGGCTGGAGTTGAGTCAGTATGTTGGCAGCGGCCGCTAAATGTTAGTGGTGGCTGTTTAACAGTCTGATGGCCTTGAGATAGAAGCTGTTTTTCAGTCTCTCGGTCCCTGCTTTGATGCACCTGTACTGACCTCGCCTTCTGGATGATAGCGGGGTGAACAGGCAGTGGCTTGGGTGGTTGTTGTCCTTGATGATCTTTATGGCCTTCCTGTGACATCGGGTGGTGTAGGTGTCCTGGAGGGCAGGTAGTTTGCCCCTGGTGATGCGTTCTGCAGACCTCACTACCCTCTGGAGAGCCTTACGGTTGTGGGCGGAGCAGTTGCCGTACCAGGCGGTGATACAGCCCGACAGGATGCTCTCGATTGTGCATCTGTAGAAGTTTGTGAGTGCTTTATGTGACAAGCCGAATTTCTTCAGCCTCCTGAGGTTGAAGAGGCGCTGCTGCGCCTTCTTCACAACGCTGTCTGTGTGGGTGGACCAATTCAGTTTGTCCGTGATGTGTACACCGAGGAACTTAAAACTTTCCACCTTCTCCACTACTGACCCGTCGATGTGGATAGGGGGGTGCTCCCTCTGCTGTTTCCTGAAGTCCACAATCATCTCCTTTGTTTTGTTGACGTTGAGTGTGAGGTTATTTTCCTGACACCACACTCCGAGGGCCCTCACCTCCTCCCTGTAGGCCGTCTCGTCGTTGTTGGTAATCAAGCCTACCACTGTAGTGTCATCCGCAACTTGATGATTGAGTTGGAGGCGTGCATGGCCACGCAGTCGTGGGTGAACAGGGAGTACAGGAGAGGGCTCAGAACGCACCCTTGTGGGGCCCCAGTGTTGAGGATCAGCGGGGTGGAGATGTTGTTACCTACCCTCACCACCTGGGGGCGGCCCGTCAGGAAGTCCAGGACCCAGTTGCACAGGGCGGGGTCGAGACCCAGGGTCTCGAGCTTGATGACGAGTTTGGAGGGTACTATGGTGTTAAATGCTGAGCTGTAATCGATGAACAGCATTCTCACATGGGTATTCCTCTTGTCCAGATGGGTTAGGGCAGTGTGCAGTGTGGTTGCGATTGCGTCGTCTGTGGACCTATTGGGTCGGTAAGCAAATTGGAGTGGGTCTAGGGTATCCGGTAGGGTGGAGGTGATATGGTCCTTGACTAGTCTCTCAAAGCACTTCATGATGATGGAAGTGAGTGCTATGGGGCGGTAGTCGTTTAGCTCAGTTACCTTAGCTTTCTTGGGAACAGGAACAATGGTGGCCCTCTTGAAGCATGTGGGAACAGCAGACTATATAAGAAAAGGCTCTTCTAGAAAATGTAATGACATTATTTTTCAGATGATTTCGCCTATAAATGTCTATTTCACATCCCATATAATTAGTATCTAGCATAAGACATGAAAACAAGTGACATGATACATGTTGTGATGCCTATTGTGTTTTCTCTTTGATTAATCACACAGTGGCCTTGTTTCCATTGACCATAGGGCATGACTGATTGGTGGCAGACTTTCCCTGTCACCCTAGAGAGTAGGTGTTTCTGTGTCACATCACCTCAGAGGGTCCTGTTGAGCTTGTTAAGGGAGAAAACTCCTTTCGTTTATAGCCACTTAGACTTCATGGCCTGACAGGCTACTACTGGAGATTTGCTACCTCTTGCACATATTACTGCTCTCGGTTTTTTTCTCTATAAACTGAACAAAGTATAAATGCAACATGTAAAGTGTTGGTCCCATGTTATATGAGCTGAAATAAAACAAGCCAGAAATTTTCCAGACACACAAAAACCTTATTTCTCTCAAGTTTTGTGCACAAATTTGTTTACATCCCTGTTAGCGAGCATTTCTCCTTTGCCTAGATAATCCATCCTCCTGACAGGTGTGGCTAATCAAGAAGCTGATGTCTCAAGTTTTGAGGGAGTGTGCAATAGGCATCCTGACAGCGGGAATATCCACCAGAGCTGGTGCCAAATCTTTTCAGTTCTGCTTCCCAACTGACTTCAGTTGGCAAATGCTCACCTTTGATGGCCACTGGCATGCTGGAGAAGTGTGCTCTTCACGGCTGACTACCGGTTTCAAC
Organism: Salvelinus alpinus; assembly: GCF_045679555.1. Lineage (NCBI taxonomy): Eukaryota > Metazoa > Chordata > Actinopteri > Salmoniformes > Salmonidae > Salvelinus > Salvelinus alpinus. The sequence goes on from NC_092118.1 coordinate 10,692,311, forward strand.
TGTACCGGGCAGACAGCAGACAGCGTGTATGGCGTCGTGTGTGCGAGCGTTTTGCTGAGATCAACTTTGTGACAGAGTGCATCATGGTGGCGGTGGGGTAATGGTATGGGTAGGCATAAGCGACGAACAACAAAGACAATTGCGTTTTATGAATGCAGAGGGATACGGTGACGAGACCCTGAGGGCCGCTGTCGTCCCTTCATCCGCCGCCATAACCTCATGTTTCAGCATGATAATGCATGGCCCCAGGATCTGTACACAATTCCTGGAAACTGAAAATGGCCCAGTTCTTCCATGGCCTGCATACTCACAAAACATGTCACCCATTGAGCATGTTTGGGATGCTCTATATCAACGTGTAGGACAGCGTGTTCCAGTTCCTGCCAATATCTAGCAACGTTGCATAGCCATTGGGAAGTGGGACATTCCCCAGTCCACAATCAACAGCCTGATCAACTCTATGCAAAAGAGATGTGTCACGCTGCGTGAGTCAAATGGTGATCCATGCCCCTACCTTAGGTATCTGTGACCAACAGATGCATATTTTTTATTCACAGTCATGTGAAATCCATAGATTAGGGGCCAATTCATTTATTTCAATTGACTGATTTCCTTATATTAACTGTAACTCAGTAAAATATTTGTAAATGTTGCATTTATATTTCAAAAGAAATGAAGACATAAAGCAAGGATTAAATCACAATGTCTGCTCCTTGAAATGTATCGCATCTAAGCCATTATTGTGTTGAGGTTGAAGGCTCTCTTGAAAGTTAGCGGGAAATAGCCTCTAAAATTGACAAAGGTGAAAGTGCCCTGACACATTCACTGCTTCTGAGGATACCCTTTTCTTTGTCTATCTGTGAAGTCACCATAACTGGGAACCACTTCAAGCAAGGCCCTACACTCCCAGATGGGATAACTTGAGTGGGATCTCTATTTGAAGTTGCAAAGTGAAGCGTCTAAACACAGCCGACAGTGATCTATCTGCTTTTTGATCATGCACACCTGATGTGAATTTCATTTGTGCCACTCAAAGAGCAGAGGGCCTGCTTGTCCCTTCACTCCCCCGCCCATGCAAGCAGTGCTATCCCCTCACAGGATGTGGCTCCCGCCTCAGCAAACTGTCATCCCACGATGAGCATGCTGATCTGGTGGAGCTAAGGCTTCAGATTTCTAGAGTTACACAAACGCTGCCATTTAAAATGAAAGAAACATGAGAGGCTTTTTGATGTTCAAGAGGTTCACCTTGCATTGAATAACAACATGAGCATGAGCTACAAGCAACAAGGACGTTCTTTTGAGGACAGCTACAAATACAGCGGGGTGTCAAAAGCAAAGAGGAGCAAGGACAACCTCAAAGGGAAGACAGTTTCAAAAGTATGACTGTTTTATCTTTTAGATAATGATGCTGTAGTTTAAGGTCAAATAAAAAAAAATAGACAATCTAATACGTAGATAGCATAGGGAGGAATGTGGATCATTGTTGTTTGCAGGGACAGTCGGGTGAACTCAAAGACAGAAGGGCATACGAAAGGAAGAAACTGTCATTTCTCGTCTTCTCGTGTGTCCTTCCCTATAATGGAGACTACTGGACAGACTTCAGCCCAGGAAATAAAGATAAACGTGTGCGTGTGTAGCATGGTGTTTGCCCCAGCATCTCAGGAGACACGATTAGGTACCTTGATCTTTCCAATGGCAAGAACAAGACCTCAATCTCTCACTATCTCCACTTTAATCAAATCCCAACTTTTTTTCTCCTGCCACAAAACTGTCACTGGCAGAAAATAAGCTCTTTCTCATCAAAGAGGGGGGTTCAATTGATTTCCAGGCTGGGGGAAATTGTATTCATAAAGTTTATAGAAGAAAAAAATCCACCTGCATCCCACATCAGGCAAATTACTTCTGACTTTTAATTTATTTCTGCAGGAAATGGAAGGCTACATCCTTACCACAGTCAATAGGAGGACTGGAGAGAAGAGGTGTAATCAGGCGGCTCACCAATCCAAGGCCTCCATCCTGTCAGTTTTAATTGGCACTCAGACCACACAATCTGCTGCCCCAGATACACTCACGCCACTCCCCAAACCCAGCGCCTGGACCTGCTCCTCAACATGTCCTTCTTAATGACAACTGAACATTTCCCCACATTTCAGTGTGGCAAACCAATCATGGCCAGTAGGACCACTATATTTATATGTAATGGTAAGGAAAATTGGGACAGTGAAATTGTTATATTATTTTTTTATATTTCATCCATGACCTTAACCCATTTAATCCCAAATTTTTCCCAGACACGAAAATATCCAAATCTTGTGTCATTAGTAACCCTTTGAAATAATCAATCATTATTTGGTTTCATTTTCATGGAAAAGTAGGTGAAAAAGTGTGTTTATGGTCGGCCACAATAGTGACCGGTGGGATAATGTGATGTATACTGAATTAACATATTTATCCTATGCAGTCATGAAAATTCTTATATATCCCAGCCCAGTTATTAACACATTTAAAACTCTGTCACTAGCAGTCCCCAGCATTGCCACTAGAATGCCCCGTCACATTCTGGTGTGACTATTTTACACATCAAAAATCCTTATACAACACCGATATGAATACTGAGAGCAAAAACCAAAAAACAACAATCATCAAGTATTTCAACATTGTTACTTTATTGTAACATACATTGTAACATTGTTACTTTAGTGCAACACGTATTGAAACAATAATATTGTAACTTTATTGTAACATTTGAACTTGAGTGTAATATTCATTGTAACATTGTCATTGTGACATTTTAGTGCAACATTCACTAACAACTGTATAGCAGTCGTGTCATTCATTCACATTGAACATAAAGGTAACATTTAGGATAAAGGTAGCCTATAGAACATGCATTCAAATAGAGGCCTACACTGAACAAAATAACATACAGTGGGGAGAAGAAGTATTTGATACACTGCCGATTTTGCAGGTTTTCCTACTTACAAAGCATGTAGAGGTCTGTAATTTTTATCATAGGCACACATCAACTGTGAGAGACGGAATCTAAAATCACATTGTATGATTTTTAAGTAATTAATTTGCATTTTATTGCATGACATAAGTATTTGATACATCAGAAAAGCAGAACTTAATATTTGGTACAGAAACCTTTGTTTGCAATTACAGAGATCATACGTTTCCTGTAGTTCTTGACCAGGTTTGCACACACTGCAGCAGGGATTTTGGCCCACTCCTCCATACAGACCTTCTCCAGATCCTTCAGGTTTCGGGGCTGTCGCTGGGCAATACGGACTTTCAGCTCCCTCCAAAGATTTTCTATTGGGTTCAGGTCTGGAGACTGGCTAGGCCACTCCAGGACCTTGAGATGCTTCTTACGGAGCCACTCCTTAGTTGCCCTGGCTGTGTGTTTCGGGTCGTTGTCATGCTGGAAGACCCAGCCACGACCCATCTTCAATGCTCTTACTGAGGGAAGGAGGTTGTTGGCCAAGATCTCGCGATACATGGCCCCATCCATCCTCCCCTCAATACGGTGCAGTCGTCCTGTCCCCTTTGCAGAAAAGCATCCCCAAAGAATGATGTTTCCACCTCCATGCTTCACGGTTGGGAATGGTGTTCTTGGGGTTGTACTCATCCTTCTTCTTCCTCCAAACACGGCGAGTGGAATTTAGACCAAAAAGCTCTATTTTTGTCTCATCAGACCACATGACCTTCTCCCATTCCTCCTCTGGATCATCCAGATGGTCATTGGCAAACTTCAGACGGGCCTGGACATGCGCTGGCTTGAGCAGGAGGACCTTGCGTGCGCTGCAGGATTTTAATCCATGACGGCGTAGTGTGTTACTAATAGTTTTCTTTGAGACTGTGGTCCCAGCTCTCTTCAGGTCATTGACCAGGTCCTGCCGTGTAGTTCTGGGCTGATCCCTCACCTTCCTCATGATCATTGATGCCCCACGAGGTGAGATCTTGCATGGAGCACCAGACCGAGGGTGATTGACCGTCATCTTGAACTTCTTCCATTTTATAATAATTGCGCCAACAGTTGTTGCCTTCTCACCAAGCTGCTTGCCTATTGTCCTGTAGCCCATCCCAGCCTTGTGCAGGTCTACAATTTTATCCCTGATGTCCTTACACAGCTCTCTGGTCTTGGCCATTGTGGCGAGGTTGGAGTCTGTTTGATTGAGTGTGTGGACAGGTGTCTTTTATACAGGTAACGAGTTCAAACAGGTGCAGTTAAAAAACATTCAACTGTATATATACTGTATATCAAAGAGGTAGGCTTCAGAACCAAGTGCACAATTAGTTTGTGCATCACTATTTTGAACTACGATCAGTCAGACCTACTGTCATACAGTATGTCTGGAGTCAATTGATCCTCTTTTCCAAAAACATTTCAGTCATTTTGATTGTCTTTTTCCCATTTTCGTCGACTTTTCTTTTCTTCCTAGATTCCGTTGTACTGCTTCTCTTCACCTTTTATTTACTTTTCTATGTTTCTTTTATTGGCTTTTTTAGCCCTTTTTCATTCGCTCTTATCTCCTTTTCTACTGTCCATGGTATATCTTGAAGCAGTCAATGTGCATTGGCGTGTGCAGTGGCGCTTTGCATTTCTCACATGCATAGGTAGTGCGTTTGTCACAATGACGCCATCTCTGGAACCAGTGCATCGTATTGATTGGCCAGTGAGAAGCTTTGTCATATCTTGCTTGATCTGCAACAGTCGCAGCCCGTAGAGATCTCCTTCCATGGCTCAGTGGTTTAGTGTCAAACCTTTGCATAAGAGACTGTGCCACTATCCATGAGAAGGTGAGCAGGTTGATGGTCCCTCCCATAACATCTCTGTAAATTAAATGGCTGTTTACGAGCGCACTGTTAAGAGACCATGCAAAGATGGGCCACCACCACTTCTTAGACCTGATGGAGATATTGCACCTTGAAACCTGTAGGTTGTGACGTTCAACACCACCCATGTGCTTATTGTATCGGTTGATGCATTTTTGGTTGTGGGACTTTGTTCCATCTCTTGACAGAGGTTTCACTGTATTTCTCCTCCATGTTTGTTGCCACTGTGACAACCTTATTGTCTTTCTAACGGACCAGCAACTTGTCTCCTTGGGTCAGAACCTTAGAGGTTCCCCGGGGTAACTTCATGAAGTCCTTCTGTGGCTTGAATGGGACATCAAACAGACAATTTTGCCTCATTGTTCCAGAGCTCCCATATCCTCTTTTTGTCATTTCATCGAGGAGTGCAAGCGAAGTGAAGAGGTTGTCATGAAGGAACTTGTAACCTTGAGGCAGCTGAGATTGATCTACAAAACCAAGAACGACATTGGGTCTATGACTCAACCCAGTCTCTGGGAGGAGAGTGTGGCGTGGGGAGGGGTAGGTCATCATCACTGATAACGTTGTCCCTGTCATGATCTGTTTGCATAGGTTCACAATATGCATTCAACAGCCTGGCTGACAAATGGCCTGTCTCCCCCTCATAGTCCATATCTGACCCATCACTATCACATTCACTGAGGGATAACTGCAATGTTGCACGCATTGTCTGGGCGGTCAGTTAGAGCCAACATATCCAGAACTTGACTCAAAGTAAAACTAAAAGAAAAAACAGACTAGAAAGTTATGTAGAACAAGAACTATGTATGTGTATACCTAGATGCACTGTGTTATCCCGCCGGTCACTATTGTTGCCATCAACATGTTTACTCATTCTATGACCACACTGAACAAAGTTGAGTAATTTCAAATGCTTATATCAATACTAGACACCTTAAAAATGATGTGTACCAAAAATCTTTGTCCTATATTAATGTTAACATTGTTAAAGTACAATTGCGGGTTATTTTAATGATTGACTAAATCATATCTTCTGTCAAATACGATGGCAGCGTTTCTCAGTGTTTTAGCTGTATTTATAAACTGGGTGGTTTGAGCCCTGAATGCTGGTTGTCACCACGGGTATGACAAAACATTTATTTTGACTGTTCTAATTACATTGGCAGCCAGTTTATAAAATCTTTAAGGCACCTTGGGGGTTTGTGGTATATGGCCAATATACCACGGCTAAGGGCTTTATCCAGGCACTCCACGTTGCTTAAGTATAGGCCTAAGTACTGCATACATACTGTACATACATTTACTAGTCATATCAACTTTAAAAGCATCTTCTCCAGCAATGAAGTGGCTAGAAGTGGCTATCAACTTGAAACACATCATCTAAAAAAATATATATATATATATAATAACAATAATAATAATAATAATAGAAAAATCATAAGATCGTTTTTTCATTTCATTTGACAGAAAATTGGAATTACGCTTTTGTCGTAATAGCCACTGGGTTCAGAAACTGAATGGAAATTGGGTTTGTGGAGTGTCTCTGGCTCACAGATCAGGTTTGATCTGAATGTATGTTGCTCTCCTCCTGTCTAATGAACACTTTCAGAGGAGACTAACTGAATGAAATGAAAAACAAGAGTTTCTGGTCACTTTCATTCATTCTGTCTCAGCTGTTTACGTATTGCACATCCTCTCAATGTCTGCAAACAAAATGGTGAGCCAAGTCCACCCTTATATTGACAACATTGATTATGAAATATTCAGATAAGATTCCTAATTTATTTATTCACAGCACTAATTCACGAGGTCTAAGCATGGATCTATCTGTACATAAATGTGAAGGTTGGGAAGTGGTTTTGGACTATTGGATCCCCCTGATGCAACTCTAAGCAATGTCAGGCTGGAAAGTCTATAGGAGTGTCCTCAGAGCATGTGCAGACCAGATGGCTGTGTTTATGGACATGTTCAATGTCTCGCTATCCCAGTTTGCTGTCCCCACTTGCTTCAAGATGTCCACCATTGTCCCTGTACCTGAGAAAGCAAAGGTAACTGAATTAAAATTGCCCCGTAGCACTCACTTCTGTCATCATGTAGTGCTTTGAGAGACTGGTTAAGGATCATATCACCTTTACTTTACCTGACACCCTAGACCCACTTCAATTTGCTTACTGCCCCAATAGATCCACAGAAGATGCAATTGCCATCGCACTGCACACTGCCCTATTCCATCTGGACAAGAGGAATACCTACGTAAGAATGCTGTTCATTGACTATAGCTCAGCATTCAACACCATAGTACTCTCCAAGCTCATCATTAAGCTCGGGCCCCTGGGTCTGAATCCCGCCCTGTGTAACTGAGTCCTGGACATCCTGACAAGCCTCCCCCCAGGTGGTGAAGGTAGGAAACAACACCTCCACTTCGCTGATATTCAGCACAGGGGCCCCACAAGGTTGCGTTCTCAGCCCCGTCCTGTACTCCGTGTTCACCCATGAATGTGTGGCCACGCACGCCTCCAACACAATCATCAAGTTTGCAGACGACACAACAGTAGTAGACCTGATTACCAACAATGACGACACAGCCTACAAGGAGGAGGTGAGGTCCCTGGGAGAGTGGTGCCTTGGAAAATAACCTCTCACTCAACGTCAACAAAACAAAGGAGCTGATCGTGGACTTCAGGAAACAGCAGAGGGAGCACGCCCCTATACACATTGACGGGACCGCAGTGGAGAAGGTGGAAAGCTTCGAGTTCCTCGGCGTACACATCACGGACGATCTGAAATTGTCCACCCACACAGACAGTGTGGTGAAGAAGGCTCAACAGCGCCTCTTCAACCTCAGGAGGCTGAAGAAATTTTGGCTTGACCCCTAAAACCCTCACAAACTGCTAATTGGGAGCATCCTGTAGGGCTTTATCATCGCCTGGAACCGCAACTGAACCACAGGGCTCTCCAGAGGGCGGTGTGGTCTGCCCAACGCATCACCAGGGGAAAACTACCTGCCTTCCAGGACACCTACAGCAACCAATGCCACATGAAGGTCAAAAACATCTACAAGGACATCAACCATCCGAGCCACAACCTGTACAATCCGCTATCAACCAGAAGGCGAGGTCAGTACAGGCGCATCAAAGCTGGGACCGAGAGACTGAAAAACAGCTTCTATCTTAAGGCCATCAGACGGTTAAATAGCCATCACTAGCCAGCTTCCACCCGGTTACGCAGCAAGGCACCTTAGAGGCTGTTGCCTTATATACCTAGAATTGGAGTCACTGACCACTTTAGTCACTTTAATAATGTTTAAATAATATTTACATACTGTTTTACTCATCTCATATGTACAGCTGAAGTCGGAAGTTTACATACACCTTAGTCAAATACATTTAAACTCAGTTTTTCACAATTCCTGACATTTAATCCTACAAATATTCGCTGTTTTAGGTAAGTTAGGATCACCACTTTATTTTAAGAATGTGAAATGTCAGAATAATAGTAGAGAGAATGATTTATCTACTTTGTGAAGTGCACCAGTCCCTCCTGCAGCAAAGCAACCGCATGTGCAGTTGCAAACCGTAGTCTGGCTTTTCATGGCGGTTTTGGAGCAGTGTCTTCTTCCTTGCTGAGCGGCCTTTCAGGTTATGTTGATATAGGACTCGTTTTACTGTGGATATAGATACTTTTGTACCTGTTTCCTCCAGCATCTTCACAAGGTCCTTTGCTGTTGTGCTGGGATTGATTTGCACTTTTCGCACCAAAGTACGTTCATCTCTAGGAGACAAAATGCGTCTCCTTCCTGAGCGGTATGACGGCTGTGTGGTCCCATGGTGTTTATACTTGTGTACTATTGTTTGTACAGATTAATGTGGTACCTTCAAGCATTTGGAAATTGCTCCCAAGGATGAACCAGACTTGTGGACGTCTACCATGTTTTGTCTGAGGTCTTGGCTGATTTCTTTTGATTTTCCCATGATGTCAAGCAAAGAGGCACTGAGGTTGAAGGTAGGCTTTGAAATACATCTACAGGTACACCTCCAATTGACTCAAATGACGTCAAATAGCCAATCAGAGGCTTCTAAAGCCATGACATAATTTTCTGGCATTTTCCAAGCTGTTTAAAGGCACAATCACCTTAATGTATGTAAACTTCCGACCAACTGGAATTGTGATACAGTGAATTCTAAGTGAAATAATCTGTCTGTAAACAATTGTTGGAAAAATTACTTGTGTTATGCACAAAGTCGATGTCCTAACCAAAACTATAGTTTGTTAACAAGAAATTTGTGGAGTGGTTAAAAACCGAGTTTTAATGACTCCAAACTAAATGTATGTAAACTTCCGACTTCAACTCTATATACTGTATTCTATTCTATTGTATTTTAGTCAATGTCACTCCAACACTGCTCGATCTAGTATTTATATATTTCTTAATTCCATTCTTCTTCTTTTAGATTTGTATATATTGTTGCGAATCGTTTTTAGATACATCTGCACTGTTAGATACTATTGCACTGTTGGAGCTAGGAACACAAGCATTTCGCAACACCCGCAAAAACATCTGCTAAATATGTGTACATGACCAATCAAATTTGATTTGATTTTGAGAGAGTTCCTAAAAAAACTCTGAAATTAAAACATCTTACTAAGATCCGTTGTTCTTGTCTTAATGGGAAGGCAAAATAATAATGTGACGCAAGTTCTCAACTGCATGTGAATTGAAAGTTAGGAAAAGAGTAGTAGTTCAATTTACTGTGAGTCTGTCAGGCTTGCTGTGACAAATCCCTGTTTGTTGAATACTTATAACATGACTATGTCTCACAAACCGCCCCCATCAAATTTTGGATACTTGGCATAAAGTATTGGAAAAAGCAGGTGCACTACATGGGGGACAGGTGACGCTTGCTTGTAGCAGTGCGTGGGCTGCGCAGGTACCGGTGAATTTGACACAGGAGGGAGAGAGAGAGTAGCCATACCGACTCGAGCTAGTTAGACAAACTTGTAGATGTCATAGGTCATCTATCATCCCATCTGGTAGTGACTGTCTTGACTACATCACATCGATGTAATGAAGCTAGTTAAGACCACAAACTATGTCAGCCAGCTATCTACCTAGTCTAATTTTGAACATTTTCGCTGTGCTTCCCATCCTTGTCTACTACAACTACATTCAGTATAACAGCCTACCTGATGGTTGCTTGTTGTAACTTACTTTTTTTCATTTAACTAACTTAATTTTGTCATTTCAATTCCATTTTGCAATGATTAGAGATCTCCCACGTTGCTTGCCACACATGGAGCCATTGTAGACAGTGCCACTTTGATTGGCCGAAATTAGGCTACGGTATGTCCAGTGGTGTAAAATTACTTAAGTAAAAATACTTAAAAGTACTACTTAAGTTGTTTTTTGGGGTATCTGTACTTTACTTAATATATATATATTTTTTTTTACTTTACTATTTATATATTTTTTTAAACATTCCTAAAGAAAATAATGTACTTTTTACTCCCTACATTTTCACTGACACCCAAAAGAACTCGTTACATTTTCAATGCTTAGCAGGACAAAAAAATTGTCAAATTCACACACTTATCAAGAGAACATCCCTGGTCATCCCTACTGCCTCTGATCTGGCTGACTCACTAAACGCCCTTGCTTAATATGTAAATGATTTCCGAGTGTTCGAGTGTGCTCCTGACGATCCGTAAATATTTTAATTTGATTAATTGTGCTGTCTGATTTCCCCAATATAAGGGATTTGAAATTATTTATGCATTTAATGTATATTTTTTAAATTACATTTACTTTTTATACATAAGTATATTTTAAACCAAATTATTTTAGACTTTTACTCAAGTAGTATTTTACTGGGTGACTTTCACTTTCACTTTTAAGTCATTTTCTAATAAGGTATCTTTACTTTGACTCAATATGACAATTGGTAGCTTTTTCCACTGCTGGGTATGTCATTTTATGTGGCGCTTTTCATAAAAACAACATTAAAGGTATGTTGTTTTATTTAATAGATCATTTAATTTAGTTTAGTCAAAGCCTTTTCATTGTTAAAAAAGGCCTATATGTTTTTAAAATATTTTTATAAAACTTTATTTAACTAGGCAAGTCAGTTAAGAAGAAATTCTTATTTACAATGACGGCCTACCCCGGCCAAACCCGGACGACGCTGGGCCAATTGTAGCCGCCATATGGGACTACCAATCATGGCCGCATGTGATAAGCCTGGATTCGAACCAGGGACTTGCACTGAGATTCAGTGCCTTAGACCGCTGCGTCCATGTGTGTGTGTTAACTATACAACTGTACTAGAATGCTTAAAAGGCCGCAAACATTTTCAATATCGGTTATCGGTTACCGACATCGGTATATATTTTTTTGCAAGAAAATAATTTGATATCGGTATCGGCCAAAAATGTAATTTCGGTGCATCACAAATTTCTTCAGCCTCCTGAGGTTCTGTTGCGTCTTCTTGAAGACTCTGTTTGTGTGGGTGGACCATTTCAGTTTGTCAGTGATCTGTACGCCGAGGAACTTTTGGACTTTTTAAGCTTTTCACCTTATCCAATGCGGTCCCATCGATGTGGATAGGAGGGTGCTCCCTCTGCTTTTTCCTGAAGTCCACGATCAGCTCCTTTGTTTTGTTGACGTTGAGTGAGATGTTATTTTCCTGGCACCACTCTCTCAGGGCCCTCACCTCCTCCCTGTAGGCTGTCTCGTCATTGTTGGTAATCAGGTCTACTACTGTTGTGTCGTCTGCAAACTTGATGATTGAGTTGGATGCGTGTGTCCACGCATTCATGGGTGAACAGGGGTTACAGGAGGTTGCTGAGCACGCAGCATTGTGGGGCCCCTGTGCTGAATATCAACGAAGTGGAGGTGTTGTTTCCTACCTTCACCACCTGCGGGTGGCCCGTCAGGAAGTCCAGGACCCAGTTGCACAGGGCAGGATTCAGACCCAGGGCCCCGAGCTTAATGATGAGCTTGGAGGGTACTATGGTGTTGAATGCTGAGCTATAGTCAATGAACAGCATTCTTAAATAGGTATCCTCTTGTCCAGAGGGGATAGAGCAGTGTGCAGTGCGATGGCGATTGCATCGTCTGTGGATCTATTGCGGCGGTAAGCAAATTGGAGTGGGTCTAGGGTGTCAGGTAAGGTAGAGGTGATATGATCCTTGACTAGTCTCTCAGAGCACTTCATGATGACAGAAGTGAGTGTTACAGGGCGATAGTCATTTAGTTCAGTTACCCTTGCTTTCTGGTTACAGGAACAATGGTGGACATCTTGAAGCATGTGGGGACAACAGACTGGGATAGGGAGAGATTGAATATGTCCGTAAACAATCCAGCAAGCCAGTCTGCGCATGCTCTGAGGATGCGGCTAGGGATGCCGTCTGGGCCGGCAGCCTTGCGAGGGTTAACACGCTTAAATATCTTACTCACGTTGGCCATGGAGAAGGTGAGCCCACAGTCCTTGGTAGCGGGCCGTATCGGTGGCACTGTGTTATCTTCAAAGCAGGCGAAGAAGGTGTTTAGCCTTTCCAGAAGCAAGATGTCGGCGTCCGCGACTTGGCTAGTTTTCCCTTTGTAGTTCGTGATTGTCTGTAATTCCTGCCACATACGTCTCGTGTCTAAGCCGTTAAATTGTGACTCCACTTTGTCTCTATACTGATGTTTTGCCTGTTTGATTGTCTAACGGAGGGAATAACAACACTGTTTGTATTCGGCCATATTCCCAGTCACCTTGCCATGGTTAAATGCGATGGTTCACCTTTTTCAGTTTTGGCGAATGCTGCCACCTATCCATGGTTCCTGGTTAGGGTAGGTTTTAATAGTCATAGTGGGTACAACATCTCCTATACATGTACTGATAAACTCAGTCATATCAGTGTATTCGCCTATGTTGTTCTCAGACAAGAAGTTATGTCTGTTTTGAGACCTATCAGACATATTTGCCCCTAAGCCATTCAATTCTCATTAATTAAACCATTCATTTGTCCCTAAATTGGTTACTTTTTGCTCATCGTTACATACATGACAGTGGAGGTATGCTGAGCTTCAATAACTGCCCTCATTATTCCAATTTATATTGGGTAAATCTGCACATATTTGGATGTCATCTGGAGTGAGAGAAGAGAGATCTTAAAAACCAGAGAGTAACTCAATGAACTTGAGAAAGGTCATGTTCAGGGAGTGGTTGTAGGAAGACGTTGCAGATGTTGTCACCCCTTTTCAAAGCACAGTAAAGTCCACATAGAGAGAGGAGGAAATGGTGGGACGGTAAAACATATCAAAGGTTTAACTTTATACTTTTGAGTGAAAAACGGTTATATTTATTAAGTATTTTGTTGAAGACTCAGATGTTTCCTCAACAGTGCCACAGTATTGCATGGATTTTATTTGAGGCTGATAGCTAGTTGATTGTCATAAAACCACGGATTGTTTTTGATTGGCTAGTCTCCCATGGGTAACAGCTTTTATATTGAGATCAATTTAATCCCCCAGTGGATGTATTCCTATCTTTTTTCCTGGTGCAGCACTGGTACACCGGCTAGCAACTAACATACTATCTGACATTGAACTTGGCCTAATGCAGTTGCTTTAATTGTGTATTTTACTAGTGCCCTCAACAAGCCTTCATGTCTTTTCAGACTGCTGTCTTCACCATTGTGTAAATGTGACCAGGTTAATTGTCCCTTTCCCCTTTATACATCAGTCCTGGGGAGATCATTTTTTTCCAGTATGAGGTGCTGTGAACCTTTTGACTTCAATTTCCTTGCCGTGCCAGAGTTAAATTAGAAGGATGCTTCAAAGCTTGCCACAGCTCTCTGGCCTCTGCAACGAGTTAAAGAGATGGACGTACAGCCACTATGGACCTTCACTGTGCCTTTTCCTGTCACATTCCTAGACGATGATTAGTCTCTGGAATATGTATTGCTAGATGATGAGTCTCTGGAATACTTATTGCTAGATGATGAGTATCTGAAATGTTCACACACTTTACTCCAGGTCAGACATTATTCTTCTTTGCACCACAATGTTTTAACAGATAACAGCTTCTTCTCTTGAGGGTCTCATCAACATTACCACCTTGAGGGACAGTTTGATGTTTTCGAAACCAAAGAAACAAAGTGGAAACATGATGTTGTCATAAATGTAAACAGCCACTAGCTAATTAAAGCCATTTCTCTGAATTCTGTTTTTGTGCACTTCTGGGTTGTTTTACTGCTTTGGGCTGGGCTTCCCATATTCAATGTATCTTTACGTTGTTGATCAAGTCCTTCAAATAACACCACAGAGTAACACTATTAAGGTTCTCGAAAAAACGCAGCCCTAGTAGTTTTGCCAATATAGACCATCCCACAGGTACAGGTGATCATGGAAATTAAGTTACCATTATGTGGGCAGCAGGTAGCCTAACTGGTTCAAATACCCGAACCAACAAGGTGAAAAATCTGCCGATGTGCCATTGAGCAAGGCACTTATCCCTAATTTGCTCTAGGTGCACCGTACTACTATGGCTGACACTGTAAAACAATACATTAAACGGCACCTATCCGGTGTATGTGACAATAAAACATCTATTACATGTGATTATAGACAATATGACTGATGTCCTGTCATGTTATGTCAATGTTAAAGTTATGTTCATGACAACCTAATATAGGCATTACATTGTAACATTTGAACATTTGAAGTGTTGTCCAAGTTTGTATTCTAATCACATATTACTGGTCAGCATCTATGAAACAATAATGCAGGCTTCTGAGTGTACTGAGGCTGCACTAGTGTATCAAACTTTCATTGCAATTAGCTCCTTCTCATTTGGGTAAGTAGTGACACAGCCACTTTGATAAATGGCAATCACCAGATTTGTGTGTGTGTATGTGTGTGTATTTGAGTGTGCATATGTGTGTGTATATTAGGTTCAAGTACAGGACTATATGACCTGTTGATTATTCAAAGGGATCCCTCAAAACATGAATTAGGGTGTATGAGTGCAAAAGTACTACTCTTGCTCCTTCACAAATAGGGGAAGGTAACATGCTACTTTCAGGTAACCACCATGAAGAGCAAGCAGATGGTGAGCACAGATGTTCCTAGGTTGGGGAACAGTCTGCAGCCTGGCACCTATTCCCCTGGGCCCAGTCCATTTCAGTGGGGAACTCACCACAAGGTGTTCAGATTGGCAAGCTCCATGGCTATGCTGGAACTGAAGCTAAAGGTTCACACCTCTCCTCTCCATGTGCCTTTTTCTCCCTCATTTGAAACTCATCTGAAGCTTGCTTGAGGAAATGTGTTTTCTAAATTACTGTGAAAGTAGAAATCATACACCAAGCTGTTCTTTAATTGGGAAACTATTAAAGTTTTATTCACATTCAAAGCAAAGTGAATATATTCACCATTATTTTTTACTTACATATGATTTTATAATGTTGGCAGTTTTCCTAATATTCTACTTTTATATTGCAATTTGGACCTCTTGAGGCACAAGTTAATTCATAAAATCACTTCAAGAGTGTGGATTATTCTTCTTTAATCAAAGTACTTTATTTTCCAAATACATTTCATTGGCTGTTTTTATTGGTGTTTTTAAAGTGTTCCATGATATTTATTCATTTTTCTCATCACTGGATGCTTTTTCCATGTTCAGCCATAAATGGTATAGCACTAGCACACCTGATTTAAAATCATGTTTTTAATAAATGATCTTAAATAGGTATGTTAGAGCTGGACTGGAATAAAAGCATGCACACATTTTGGTTCTCAAACACTGTTGTTGGTGCATATTTTCGATGTAGCTATTATCCAGCTTTGAAAAAGAAATGAAAGTTGTGATTTATTTTAACCTTTCGTTTCTTAGAAACATAGTTGCAAAATCTTTAAAAATATAAGCACTCTTTCTATTTGTTGTTATATTTTTAAGGTACCCAACCATAAAATTGGAATATCATTCTACTATAATACTAGGGGGAAATGCTTCCAATAAATGAATCTGATGGTTGCAACTCAATTGTATATTTTGTAATTACAATAAAAGGTACTGGGAAAGAACCAAAGCGTTTAAGGTGGATGGATTTTCCTTTTTTAATTTGATAACTCTTTCTTCCCTGTCAGTCCTTGTCAGTCAGAGCTGAGAGTTTGGAGGCATTTACCAGCCAAATCGATACATGGCCTACTGCATATTTTAAAGGAAATGAACTTAGCTCGTTTAAAGATGCCGATAAACAACATTAGAACCGAGAGCTTTGACGCATCAGGAAAAACATGTTCACCTATCAAACTGTTTTTGGATATGCTTAAAACAAAGTTTTGGAAAGCAACGTCAAACAACACCAAACGCAATTAAAACAAGGTTTTTGCTTTTTCAATAAAAATATTGTTGAGTACAGCCTTACAAAATGTCAAGAATTGGCTGTATGGCAAATGAATTGGAGACTTATAGATGCTTACTGATTGTACATTGATAATACTATTCAACTGAGCGGTGGAGTGGGTAGGCTAATTCTAACAGTTAAACTCCATGATCAGGACATCCCATGATCCTTACTCACTTCAGTCTTTCATCAACTCACTTCAATAAATATTCAGCTATGCAAATAGGATACAAATGAGCATTTTGTACTGCGTGACATACCGTATATATAGATATGCAAATCAATTATAAAAGCTAAGCTCAAAAAAGTAGGAACACACAGAATGCCAAAAGGAGGTCGTCATCCGAGGGCCCAAAGAAGATATGTGCCTGAGCAGAGGGTGATATAGAGGCAGGGCATGTGATCCTTCTGCGGTTTAGCATCTGGCCCGGGGTAGAGCAGCACTGTTGTGCTTTTTGCATACGTATTTGAGTTATTGCTCCTAAGGGAGCCACTATATATCCAAGGACCCGTGGATGGGTGACAATGAGGGCCTGGATTTCCTTCTTCTTTATCAGTGCCTGTCTCCCTCCTGATGTATCTCTCAGCACAACTTCAGATTGCCTCATCTATCATTGCCCTCAGATATGAAAATGTAGATCTCGACATTGGGTCGAGTCACATTGTTACGAGTACAATCTGGGCGATCATGGGGGAGGTCCTCCATCGTAGACGGAGGGGAAACAGCATGAACATCTGTTCATGCGATAATGTATTTGGACACTTTCTTTCACACTATCCTTAAATAATTGATGTAATGTGCGTTGTCAAACCGAGATCAATAATGTGTACAGTACCCATTTTACATCCTCTTGCACACTTGCCATTTCCGTGGTAGTAAACTTTTTCCTCAGTTTGTAAAGTGAGAACTTACTTTGCATAGTGGCAAACATATTTTAAATCAATATTTGTATTCCAACTGTTGCTGGGAGCAGAATAGCTACGCGGCCGCTATTGATTGATTCCAACTAGTACGAATATTAAGAAAATGTCAATGATGCCAGTGGATATGGGCATGGCTGGATGTAATCAACATCCTTGTGTTTCCCTGAAATTAAAGATGTGTTTCATCGATGTTCTTAACTTGCCAACTCCCTTTCTTTCATTTGTTTTTTGGCTCCCCTTAATAAACTCTGATTAATTAGATTAGACTTAATGAAAGAGTAATCAATTGGCATTACACAAGGTCATTCACTATCTATTCTCAAACTGTGAACACTATAGTGGGTTATCTCATGGCTGAACCTTGATTTATCTTCCAGGAATAAACACTTCATAAATACTGTATACATGAATGAATTACAGTCTATCTGGTGAACATGTATACTTGATTGACCGAAATAACTCTTGAACACATTAATGGTGTTTTTCCACTGCAGGGCCGTGCCGTGAATATCACGGTTCCTATTTAATTTCCATTTGCCCATGGCCCGCTTGATTCCTGGAATCAAGAGGGATATTCAACCTCGTTTGATATCTGTTACTGACCTCGAACCAAGTAGGCCAGTGGGTGGGGTTATAATTGGCCATACTCAATGATTGGTCTTACACAATGATGTCACAGTGTCTCATATCCAGAGGCAACTGGATTCGTTCACCAGGAATGAAAAGGTCTTCCAAAAAAGATTGGATACGTTAGCCGAGATGAGAATCCATTGGTTAGTAAAACAGTGCAGGGAAAAACAATTAAGAAACTCAAACAAGAATATAAAAAGATAAAAGACCACAACAAAAAAATTGACCACCATCGATGCTGTACTGGGATGCAGACCGTGAATTTCTGGTCGGGAGATGCTGGGTTTGTCATCCCCGACAGCGATATTTGAAGCCAAGATGACGCCGAGCAGCAATGATCAGCATGGTAATACATTATAGCAACCAATGTCTTCAGCGTAGCTAGCTGTAGCGTGTGAGAGTGAGCACTGCGCCAGATGGGAACCAGGGTCGACAATTTCTCATATAAACATCCATGGAAGGCCAATGCCGTGGACTTAACTACGTGTTTGTCATTAGCTGGAGTATCCAACTTTACATTATACAAGCAAACATACTTTTCAGAGGACATTCCTGAACCAACAGACTCAGAGGAAGCTGCCTGCTCGAATAGTGAAGCCACAACCTCAAAGCCCTGCACCACCAGACTCTCAGGGTCCATTGACACAATCAATGCTCCTGCACCCCCTGAGCCCTGCACCCCCAGGCGCCAGGGGTCCATCGACACAATCAATGCACCTGCACCCCCTGAGCCCTGCACCCCCAGGCGCCAGGGGTCCATTCTTGGTTGGTAAACAGTTCAATATCAATTGATTGTCATGTTCCCTTGTTTAGCCCTAATCACACAATTTAGCTGTCTTTGACAGGGGTGGGCAATCTCATCCATGGAGGGCTTTTGTCATGACAGGGTTATGTTCCTAAACATTATTCAAGGAGGCAGTATGGATCTAGGAATGTATACATACTGTAAAACTGTCACATGAATCATATACAATGAATCATATTCTGACCCATGACCTTTATTATTTGCATCACTGGTGTATCTGGTTGGTAGATCTGGTTGGCCCCACACTGGCCTTTGCTGGATTATATTTAATCAATATAATGAGACAATACATGGTTGGAGGACAAAACTGCACCCACACTGGCTGCCCTTGGGTTTCCTTTGGAGTCTGTACCTTATCATTCCTGAACTGTACATGTCATTACTTCTGCCTATATATTTTCCGTGTATCTTAACATTCCTGTACTGTACATTTCATTACTTCAGCCTATATATTTTCCCTGTACCTTATCATTCCTGTACATTCCCAAGGAAGAGAAAACACACTGCGAGCACAACAGCAAATCTGTGAAGCATGGAGGAGGTGGTGTGATGGTGTGTAGAATTATTGTAAAATAATAGTGAAGACATCAAAACAATGAATTAACACATTCGGAATCATTTAGAAAACAAAAAAGTGTTGAACAAATCAAAATATATTCTATATTCTTCAAAGTGGCCTCCGTTTGCCTTGATGACAGCTTAGCACACTCTTGGCATTCTCTCAACCAGCTTCACCTGGAATGCTTTTCCAACAGTCTTGAAGAAGTTCCCACATATGCTGAGCATTTGTTGGCTGCTTTTCCTTCACTCTGCAGTCCAACTCATCCCAAATCATCTTAAATGGGTTGAGGTCGGGTGATTGTTGTGGCCAGGTCATCTGACGTAGCACTCCCTCACTCTCATTCTTGGTCAAATAGCCTTTACACAGCCTGGAGGTGTGTTGGGTCATTGTTCTGTTGAAAAACAAATGATAGTCCCACTAAGAACATACCATATGGGATGGTGTATTGCTGCAGAATGCTGTGGTAGCCATGCTGATTAACTGTGCCTTGAATTCTAAATAAATCACAGACAGTGTCACCAGCAAAGCACCTCCACACCATCACAACTCCTCTTCCATGCTTCACGGTGGGAACCACATCATCCATCCATCCATCACCCATTCACCTACTCTGCGTCTCAAAAAGACATGGCGGTTGGAAACACAAATCTCAAATTTGGACTCATCAGACCAAAGGACAAATTTCCACCGGGCTAATGTCCATTGCTTGTTTTTCTTTGCCCAAGTAAAATCAAAGCAAATTTTATTTGTCACATGTGCCGAATAGAACAGGTGTAGACCTTACAGTGAAATGCTTGCTTACAAGCCCTTAACCAACAATGTTTTAAGAAGTTAACGTGATCTTCCTGTCTGGGTTGGCGCCCCCCCTTGGGTTGTGCCGTGGCGGAGATCTTTGTGGGCTATACTCGGCCTTGTCTCAGGATGGTTAGTTAGTGGTTGAAGATATCCCTCTATTGGTGTGGGGGCTGTGCTTTGGCAAAGTGGGTGGGGTTATATCCTTCCTGTTTGGCCCTGTCCGGGGGTATCATCGGATGGGGCCACAGTGTCTCCTGACCCCTCCTGTCTCAGCCTCCAGTATTTATGCTGCAGTAGTTTATGTGTCGGGGGGCTGGGGTCAGTTGGTTATATCTTCTCCTGTCTTATCCGGTGTCCTGTGTGAATTTAAGAATGCTCTCTCTAATTCTCTCTTTCTCTCTTTCTTTCTCTCTCTCAGAGGACCTGAGCCATAGGACCATGCCTCAGGACTACCTGGCATGATGACTCCTTGCTGTCCCCAGTCCACCTGGCCGTGCTGCTGCTCCAGTTTCAACTGTTCTGCCTGCGGCTATGGAACTCTGACCTGTTCACCAGACGTGCTACCTGTCCGAGACCTTCTGTTTTCAACTCTCTAGACACCGCAGGAGCGGTAGAGATACTCTTAATGATCGGCTATGAAAAGCCAACTGACATTTACTCCTGAGGTGCTGACTTGCTGCACCCTCGACAACTACTGTGATTATTATTATTTGACCATGCTGGTCATTTATGAACATTTGAACATCTTGGCCACCCCTCATAGCCTGGTTCCTCTCTAGGTTTCTTCCTAGGTTTTGGGCTTTCTAGGGAGTTTTTCCTAGCCACCGTGCTTCTACACCTGCATTGCTTGCTGTTTGGGGTTTTAGGCTGGGTTTCTGTACAGCACTTTGAGATATCAGCTGATGTAAAAAGGGCTATATAAATTAACTTGATTTGATTTAAGAAAATAAAGAAAACATAATTAAGAAATAGAAAATAAAAGTAACAAATAATTAAACAGCAGCAGTAAAATAACACTAGCGAGGCTATATACAGGGGGTACCGGTACAGAGTCAATGTAGTGGTTAGTAGTGGTTTCTTTGCAGCAATTAATTCATGAAGGCCTGATTCACGCAGTCTCCGCTGACCAGTTGATGTTGAGATGTGTCTGTTTCTTGAACTCTGTGAGGCATTTATTTGGGCTGCAATCTGATGTGCAGTTAACTCTAATTAACTTATCCTCTGCAGGAGAGGTAACTATGGGTCTTTCTTTCCTGTGGCGGTCCTCATGAGAGCCAGTTTCATCATAGCGCTTGATGGTTTTTGTGACTGCACTTGTTTAACACTTTTTTTGGTTACTACATGATTCCATATGTGGAATTTAATAGTTTTGATGTCTTCATTATTTATCTACAATGTAGAAAAAAGTCAAATTAAAGAAAAACCCTTGGGATGAGTAGGTGTGTCCAGACTTTGGACTGGTACTGTATGTCTAATGGTAACATTAACATAATGGAGTAGTATATAGAAGTACTTTATTAATCCCCAAGGGTACAGTCATGTGAGAAAGTATATTAAATAAATAAATGCAAACGAATAAATTAAAAAAATAACACATCACTTCTATTAGTCATGTGATAGGGGGTAAAGTAACCAAAAAAGGGAGAGAAGCACTGAGCTAAGGGACCAGGCTCAGTCGGTCATGCTTGCAGTTTTGTTGTTGTTCCAGGCACTTTGTTGTCCAAAGGGTGTTGGTGGAGCTGGGTGTCTGTGAGAGGAGGGAGAAAATCACAGAGAAGGAAAAAAAGAGATCTGTTATTAAACATTGCGTTTGTTTGCCTTGTGGTAACTTTCTCTTTTCTCTTTATTTTGCCTACCTACACACCAGACAGCACCAGCCTTGGTATTAGCAACAAATAGCAATATGTTCAGAATTCGTGGCCAGCTTCCACAGGGCAATGGAATTCACTTTCGGAGAGGGACACAAAGGCAGAACACTGTATCCTGTCTCTCCATAACAGGACTCTGCCGACATGCGGATTAATCAATCCGTTGGGGGCCTGTAAATTGTGGAGCACAGTGGTCCCACCACTCAGTTGACTGGCACAGGGTCCAGACAGTGGGTGCTCGCCTGCAGCTCTTCAACATGTGCTAGATCTAAAACACATATACCTGTACATATTGCAGATTGCAACTATAGGTTTATGAAATTGCGCTGTTCCTTAGGGAAATGGTTTCTACCTCTGTACCTACTCCCCACTGACAGAGTTCCTTAGAGCGATTAAGGGAGATCCTGAGAGCATCACAATTACCAGATCAGACCGTCTGGACTCAGGTGATCAATAGAATGTGAGCTGGCCACACCAGTCAATGGGACACACATCAACACCGTAGCATAGGTATAGATAATGTAGTTGATTGTGTTGATTAATTATTGTCTGATGTCGGTCAGGAAGTGTTTCCCATAAGAGTGTTCTGCTAAATGACTCTAAATGAGGACATCTAGCTATTACACCTGCAAAAAAGTTATGTCCTGCAATATTACTCTGCAGTATGTTGTGTATGATGTCGGCCAAGCTATTGTATTTAAAATGTATATCTATCACAAAGACAGATACACATTATCATGTAGCTTGCTACCTAAACAGATACATTTGACATACCTCCTAGGCCTATCACACACTGCAAGAGTAATACCGTATTGCAGGACTGTACCTTATTACAAACAACTGTAATGTCTGTCCTCAATCCAAATAAGTGTTGACCAATTCCTAAAGACAGATACACAACGAGCTAAACATACCTCTCTTGAGTTTCTGTCTACGCATAAGCTGGTCTTTCAGCGGACAGTAGGGATCCTCTCCTCGCATGATGATACGTTGTGTATTTCTCTGTCTCTTTTCAGCTGTCTCCTCTCGTTTCCTGCCCACGAACAAAAATGAAAAGGATGGCACAGAATAGCCCGGCGAACTCCACCAGCATGTCTCCCTCCTCCATACTTAAAAACGCCAGTCACCGAGGATCACAACAATGTTGCTGTCAAGTTGCGTCATCGGTCGCCGTCTAAAAATGGCAGTCACTAGCAGTTTTTCCCGCAAGTTAAACCTAGTCCTGTTTTCAGTTCCACGGCAAATAGAAAACAACGAAGAGCCAACAAGTCTAGATCATGCTGGTTCCGGCATGGCCCAGCGCAGTTTGGTTCCACTGGTGGAATTGCACCATATAATGGAATAAAACAATTGTTTCAGTGTTCGATCTTATACTGTATAATTGCCTAGTACTCATTCTAGGTCAGAAAAGTATTATTGTTGTAGCAACTGGGCATAACTTATTAACTGTACACACTGAATAGGTCAGGTGCACTTCATGAGTACATCCATAAACGAATTCCCTGAGTGTATGCTAATTTCCCATGGTGACTTAACTATGCAGTACAGAAACATATACTTTAGTATGAGAACACAGGAACAGAACACAGAACAATTCATATACACAAACACACACATTTGGTTCAGGCATGTCTCCCTAGTGAGATTTGGAGAATGAGTCGAGGTCCAGAGCTGTCTATAATGTGGAGAAAACTGCCCTGGGGTGACGAAGATGAACAAGAGAGGCGGTTACAAGTCTAATCCCCAGTCCGGTCTCCACGGAGGAGTTTTGCATAAAGCAACAGCTGCACAGCAACGTCGGTCACAAAACAGAAACCGAAGGTCATCTGGCACAAGTTCAAGCATTATGGAAATCAGAGTACCTCAATTGAGCAGATTAAAGTCAACGTTTCCTCTCACACTGCTCACTGACATCCGATGCAGGGGATGCCGTCTTCTGAAGTCTTAAAGGGTGAACCTGGGAAGATGTTATCAATGTCAACGTTAACCTGCTTTTCTTTCAAAACATTCCCAGGATAATTTAGATTTGAATGCAGTAAAAAGCTTTGTAATAGAATGTATGTTAAGTCAAATCATATGTAATACATCTTCTCACGACAGATATGATCAAATCAAATTTGATTACCGACCATTTCGAATCCCACCACACCTTCTCCGCTATGCAATCTGGTTTCAGAGCTGGTCATGGGTGCACCTCAGCCACGCTCAAGGTCATAAACGATATCGTAACCGCCATCGATAGGAAACAATACTGTGCAGCCGTATTCATTGACCTGGCCAAGGCTTTTGACTCTGTCAATCACCACATCCTCATTGGCAGACTCGACAGCCTTGGTTTCTCTAATGATTGCCTCGCCTGGTTCACCAACTACTTCTCTGATCGAGTTCAGTGTGTCAAATCGGAGGGTCTGTTGTCCGGGCCTCTGGCAGTCTCTATGGGGGTGCCACAGGGTTCAATTCTTGGACCGACTCTCTTCTCTGTTTACATCAATGATGTCGCTCTTGCTGCTGGTGATTCTCTGATCCACCTCTACGCAGACGACACTATTCTGTATACTTCTGGCCCTTCTTTTGACACTGTGTTAACAACCCTCCAGGCGAGCTTCAATGCCATACAACTCTCCTTCCGTGGCCTCCAACTGCTCTTAAATACAAGTAAAACCAAATGCATGCTCTTCAACCGATCGCTGCCTGCTCCTGCCCGCCTGTCCAACATCACTACTTTGGACGGCTCTGACTTAGAATATGTGGACAACTACAAATACCTAGGTGTCTGGTTAGACTGTAAACTCTCCTTCCAGACTCACATCAAACATCTCCAATCCAAAGTCAAATCTAGAATTGGCTTCCTATTCCGCAACAAAGCATCCTTTACTCATGCTGCCAAACATACCCTTGTAAAACTGACCATCCTACCAATCCTCGACTTCGGTGATGTCATTTACAAAATAGCCTCCAAAACCCTACTCAATAAATTGGATGCAGTCTATCACAGTGCCATCCGTTTTGTCACCAAAGCCCCATATACTACCCACCACTGCGACCTGTACACTCTCGTTGGCTGGCCCTCGCTTCATACTCGTCGCCAAACCCACTGGTTCCAGGTCATCTACAAGACCCTGCTAGGTAAAGTCCCCCCTTATCTCAGCTCGCTGGTCACCATAGCAGCACCTACCTGTAGCACGCGCTCCAGCAGGTATATCTCTCTAGTCACCCCCAAAACCAATTCCTCCTTTGGACGCCTCTCCTTCCAGTTCTCTGCTGCCAATGACTGGAACGAACTACAAAAATCTCTGAAACTGGAAACACCTATCTCCCTCACTAGCTTTAAGCACCAGCTGTCAGAGCAGCTCATAGATTACTGCACCTGTACATAACCCATCTACAATTTAGCCCAAACAACTACCTCTTTACCTACTGTATTTATTTATTAATTTATTTTGCTCCTTTGCACCCCATTATTTCTGTCTCTACTTTGCACTTTCTTCCACTGCAAACCAACCATTCCAGTGTTTTTTTTGTTTTTATTTTACTTGCTGTGTTGTACTCACTTCGCCTCCATGGCCTTTTATATTTTTATTTATTTATACATATATTTGTTTGCCTTCACCTCCCTTATCTCACCTCACTTGCTCACATTGTATATAGACTTATTTTTTTTTCACTGTATTATTGACTATATGTTTGTTTTACTCCATGTGTAACTATGTGTTGTTGTATGTGTCGAACTGCTTTGCTTTATCTTGGCCAGGTCGCAATTGTAAATGAGAACGTGTTCTCAATTTGCCTACCTGGTTAAATAAAGGTTAAATAAAATAAAATAAATAAAAAAATTGTATTTGTCACACGCTTCGTAAACAACAGGTGTAGACTAACAGTGAAATGCTTACTTAGGGGGCTCTTCCCAACAATGCAGAGAGAAAGAAAATAGAGAAATCATAGAAAAATGTAAAACTTAATAATAAAATAAAATAAAAAATAACGATAGCTTGGATATATACAAGAGGTACCAGTACCGAGTCGATGTGCAGGGGTGCTAGGTAATTGAGGTAGATATGTACATATAACTAGGAATAAAGTGACAGATAATAAACAGTAGCAGCAGCAGCGTCTGTGATAAGTCAAAATAGTTAATGCAAAAAGGGTCAATGCAGATAGTCCGGGTAGCTATTTGTTTAACTATTTAACTAACTATTTAGCAGTATTATGGCTTGGCAGTAGAAGCAGTTCAGGGTCCTGTTGGTTCCAGACTTGGTACATCAGTACAGCTTACTGTGCGGTAGCAGAGAAAACAGTCTATGATTTGGGTGGCTGGAGTCTGACAATATTTATGACCTTCCTATGACACTGCCTGGTATAGAAGTCTCGGATGGCAGGGAGCTCGGCCCCAGTGACGTGGTCGGATGCCAAGCAGTTGCCACACCAAGCGGTGAAACAGCCAGTCAAGATGCTCTCAATGGTGTTTCCATAGAACTTTTTGAGGATCTGAGGGCCCATGCCAAATCTTTTCAGCCTCTTGAGGGTGAAGAGGCGTTGTCGTGCCCTCTTCAGAACTGTGTTGGTGTGTGTGGACCATGAAAGATACTTCGTGATGTGGACACCAAGGAACCTGAATCTTTCGACCCGCTCCACTACAGCCCCATCAATGTGAATTGGTGCTTGCTCTGCACTCCGTTTCCTGTAGTCCACGATCAGTTCCTTTGTCTTTCTGATGTTGAGGGAGAGGTTTTTGTCCGGACACCAGACTGCCAGGTCTCTGACCACCTCCCTATAAGCTGTCTCATCGTCGTTGGGTGATCAGGCCAACCACTGTTGTGTCATCTGCAAACTTAATGATGGTGTTGGAGTCGTGGGTGAACAGGGAGTACAGGAGGGGACTAAGCACGCACCCCTGAGGACCCACTCCAACCCACATACCGATCTGTTGGGGCGGTATTTGGGTTGGAGCGGGTTCAGGGTGACTGGGATGATGATGTTGACGTGAGTAATGACCAGCCTTTCACAGTATTTCATGGTTACAGTTGTGAGTGGTACCGGGTGATAGTCATTTACCTTGGCCTTCTTAACCACAGGGACTATGGTGGTCTGCTTGAAACATGTAGGTATTACAGACTGAGTTAGGGAAAGGTTGAAAATGTCAGTGAAGACACTTACCAGCTGGTCAGTACAGGAGCTTTGATAACAAAATAGATACTTGTTGTAGCACCTGTGAGGCGCAGCTGAGCAAAATTGAAATAATTAGCTTTTTATATTTTCTGGATTGATGGTACCTGCATCTGATGGTCATGATGCTTTCAAGACAACTCGGAACTCTGAAAGAAAACAAGGTCAAATCATGACATTTTACATTTGAGTCATTTAGCAGATGCTCTTATCCAGAGCGACTTACAGTAGTGAGTGCATACCTTTTTCATACTGTTTCCCCCGTGGGAATCGAACCCATAACCCTGGCATTGCAAGTGCCATGCTCTACCAACTGAGCCTGACGTCAGTGATCTTGAGGTTGAAAAGTTGGTGCTCTAGAAAGATGCCAGAGTTTCAGACTTGGAATTCCGAGTTGGATGACTGTTCAAAAATATTTTTCCCGGTGGGATCTAGTTTTTTTCTGAGTTCCCATTTGTTTAATCAAATCAAGTCAAATGTTATTGGTCGCATACACATATTTAGCAGATGTTATTGTGGGTGTAGTGAAATGCTTGCGTTGCTATCTCCAACAGTGCAGTAATATCTAACAATACACAACAATACACACAAATCTAAAAGTAAAACAATAGAATTCAGAAATATAGAAATATTAAGACGAGCAATGTCGGAGTCCAGAATATAATTAAGAAATAAGGCCAGAGGGGGTGTGGTACATGGCCAAAATATCATGGCTAAAGGTTGTTCTTAAGCACGACGCAACGCAGAGTGCCTGGGTACAGCCCTTAGCCGTGGTATATTGGCCATATACCACTAACCCCCGAGGTGCCTTATTGCTTTTGTAAACCGGTTCCCAACACAGTAAGGCAAGGAACTACACATCTAAATTGAAAAAGTTTCTTTAATAAATACATTAATAATGAACACATTCCGCAAGAAAAAGTAGTCTGGACAAAAGCATTGTTGCTAGACTGGTTGCTATGCAACAACCACAGACTAGCTAGCAAGCTTATGTATTTTTATTTATTTATTTAACCTTCGAATCTGCGTCCTCTGACAGACAGTATTTCTCATACCTCTATTTCTCGTGCCTCTGTCATCCGACAGTTTCTGGATCATGGTGGTTCGAAGGCAGTGGTTTGTGTAAATCTGTGACGAGGCAGCTATTTTGCAGATCTTTGGCAGCATTGTTTGCGAGGGTGTTCACTCCCATCAGCTCTTTTGTGTACCCGAAACACAAGACAAA
Source organism: Salvelinus alpinus (assembly GCF_045679555.1). NCBI lineage: Eukaryota > Metazoa > Chordata > Actinopteri > Salmoniformes > Salmonidae > Salvelinus > Salvelinus alpinus. The sequence goes on from NC_092118.1 coordinate 10,720,510, forward strand.
ATAACGTTAGCTAGTAGTTAGGCCTACATAGCTACCGGTTATATTGTCAGGTATCAGTTACATACATTTTACATTTTTTTAAACATTTTAGTCATTTAGCAGACACTCTTATCCAGAGCGACTTACAGTAGAGTGCATACATTTTATTACATTTTTTTTTTTACATACTGAGACAAGGATATCCCTACCGGCCAAACCCTCCCTAACCCGGACGACGCTATGCCAATTGTGCGTCGCCACACGGACCTCCCGGTTGCGGCCGGCTGCGACAAAGCCTGGGCGTGAACCCAGAGACTCTGGTGGCGCAGCTAGCACTGCGATGCAGTGCCCTAGACCACTGCTATACCATATGTAGCCGTTCACTGGTGGGCAGCTTTGTCCGCGCCCCTCTTCCCTCAACTTTTTAATTACGCCGACAGACACATTGTTGATCGTTGTGAATTCGGTGCCCTTCTGTACACTCCATGCCAAACTGAGAGGCGGGTTGTTGATATGTCAGTTCAAACCAGCTCTGAGTCCAGCGTAGCTGCTAATCCAATATTCTTCACCATTCATGTCTCTCACTGAACCATACAAGTTCTGTAGAATGACGTTCAGCTCCGTTTTTGTTGTATTCCCAAATTCACAGTGTGTCCCTTTTTCTGCACACCAGTCAGTGAAGCAGGTAGGTGCCCACTTTGTTTGTTTCACAATATTCGTTTTGGTTTCTCTAAAGTTAAATTAAACTCTTATTTTGTACATTGGCATGTCAAACTATTGTTGATGTAGCCATTTAATAAAGGCGCAATGATATAAGGGTGAAAAGGCTAAACGTCATAGTCATGGTATAAGGTCTCACATTCACACGGCTGAAAGCTGTTTTAGCCAATCAGTATCCAGTATCCAAACTACCCGGTTTATAAATACTGTATATACACTCAGTGTACAAAATATGAAGAACATCGTCTTAATATTGAGTTGCACCCCTTTTTGCCCTCAGTAAAGTTTCAATTCGTTGAGGCATGTACTCTTCTCACAGTTGTGTCAAGTTGACTAGATGTCCTTTGGGTAATGGACCATTCTTGATACACACGGGAAACTGTTGAGCGTGAAAAACCCAGCAGCACTGCAGTTCGTGACACACTCAAACCGGTGCGCCTGGCACCTACTACCATACCCCGTTCAATGGAACTTAAATATTTATCTTGCCCATTCACCCTCTTTACACTTAGAGGAATTCATTTATTCCTAGAACGTGTTGGTTTTTAGCCACATAGAAAAGCTGGATTAATATATAATTCATATAAAATATAACTCCAATACAGACAAATGAGTGCTCATATGGTGATGGTAAAGGATTGACATAATGGATACATGTTCCTCCCCCCGTGTCTTGGGTTCTCTGCAAACTTTTTCCTTTCTCAGATAATGACATTGGTTCCAACTCTGAATTGCATGTCAGGTGACAGCTCCATGGCCCAGCCACCTCAGGGGACTCTGCACTGGTGTAAATAGGCCTTGTTTTGGGACTTTCCCTCAAACTATTATTTGGTTTGCTTTATTGGTATTAGGATCAGACAATATATAAATCACTAAACAAATTGTTCCCCTGACAGAATGGTGTTTGGTAACCTTATTCATATGCCATAAAAACGTTGTAGGCCAGTTTTAAAAGAAAGAGTTGTGAATAAATCAAAGGTTGGTAAGTTTTGGAATAAGAGACATGTTCCTATTATAATGGCCTTCCACCAGCAGCATGCTGTTCAGACACTAGTGTACTGGAGGTGAAAGCCTTCTCCCTGCCTCTCTCACTCCCTTTCCCTCATCCGCTCTCTCTCTCTCTTTCCTTCGCTCTGTTTACTTCGGAATCTGTCAATCAGATCCATTCCCAGGCGATACAATGCTGTTGACTAGGTAAGGCTGAGAGGAGTTCTACAGTATGAATGGGAGTTAATAATAACTCGGACCAGTGTGGGGATTATAGCCGTGTTTAGGAGAAAGGGAGATCTGCGCTGGGCATTGTAATAAGCCTCATCATCAAGAAAGCACAGCTGGGGAGAGATGCAGAATAGAAGGCAGTTCAGCGAGAGGAAGAATTAAATCCCGTTCCCAGTCTAATTACAGAGCTCAGGACTTATCGGTGGCAGACATCAGCCCTAGTAGCTCCTCCTCAGAATAAGCAGAAATGTTGGAGAAGAGAGAGAGAGCTCTTCAAAAAAACATTACTACTGTTGAGTGAGAGATTAGCATGTACATGTCAGATATCATACTTCAAACAGAGTGAATGAGTAAGCCATATGCATTAGGGGTAAAGAGGTGAGTGTATGGGCCCTTATCTGATTTATATTGGTGTTCCCGCGGTTTTCCTTTGAAGATACACTACTTCTTTCCAGATTAGCTGTGTACAGCCCACATCACATGTTTCCAATGATATGAGTTGGACAAGAAAATCAGCTTTTATGGCAAATACAGTGTCCACATAGCTACAGTAGTAAGGTATCATTTATGAATTATAACTTCAACATGAACACATTTACTTACATGTTTCCTGGTATTTTATTTTTTAAAGTAAGTCAAAGCTAAATTGGTGCTCTACAAAAAAAAGAGCTGGAAAACACCAGATCTGTAATTGTTACTCTTTATATAACATGGGTGTGGGCTGAGAATAATGCTTCGCCCAGTGGTTGGGAGAATGAATTAATAAATATTTCATTTCCCATGCTGCCATGGGCTGCTCTGAGATACACCTAGCTATAGCGCCGAAGATTTCCATCACTGTGGTTGTGTGGTTGTCCTTGACTTAGCTGCAGCTTGATATCGTATCCATATTCTTCTCTCCCTCTTTGCCAAGGACTAGTGAGAACCACAGAGGCTTACCAACCTTGATAAATCCCAAACCGTGATAAATACTTATTTTATTATGTGATATATATGTGTCATATATCACATTCACTTTTGACTGTAATTATATATTGACTGCTAAGAGTTCAGCTCTTTATGAAGAGCTGCAGTAAGCCACATCTGACTCTCCAGTAACATTATAGTGTACAGTGGCACACCACCCATCATAATAATAGGAAACAAAATCAAAACCTGGTAAAACGATTTACACATTGTTTTAGTGTGTGTGTGTGTGTGTGTGTGTGTGTGTGTGTGTGTGTGTGTGTGTGTGTGTGTGTGTGTGTGTGTGTGTGTGTGTGTGTGTGTGTGTGTGTGTGTGTGTGTGTGTGTGTGTGTGTGTGTGTTCTCATACCAGAATATACAGAGCTACATTAGTAAATATGAATTGAGACATCTGTGATACCATTTCATTTCCCTCTCATTCCCTTTCATGGCAATGAAAACTTCCAATGTGGGAGTGATGGACAGCTTTTGGTTCCCTGCCATGGACCACGGCCCAAGAAGAGGGGTGTCTGGAAATATTCCGAAGGTCATGTCCCAAGACAATGGTTGCATTGTCCTTCAGCTCCACCGCTGACACTAATCTTGATACATCAGTTTAACCTGCATCCTCTAGAGTTGCAGAGATCAATCAATCCACAGTGTAATTTCAACAGGATTTTCCCCTACCGCACCACCCTTTTTTCCTGAGCACGAGACAAGCTATTCATCAACAGATGTTTTGAAAATGCAGTGACGGATTTTTGTAAGGGTATGTGACACGACAGCGGTCAATGGATTTATAATGACTGTGGGTAAAACCATGTCGTAAATATTCCCTAAATGATATCTTACTCCTTCAGCCCTCGTGTCCAATAAATCAAACAAAAAGGCTCAACTACTCACAAGCTTTCTCCTGCATGACGCTCCATTAATGAGTTGGAAATGTATGCATCACTGCCATATTGTTAGAGGAGTCGTTGTTATTATTGGGTGTAAGTAAGGATATTTTCACATGAAATACACTCTTTGTATACCAATGTCCTTAGAATTAACTATACCAATGACATATGTATTGTGTGTTGAGATAACTGCAGTATTTTGTTTAACTTCTCTTGTGGAATGAGGGTTTCATGTCATGGAGAATAATGCTGATTTTGTTGTCCCTGTGTTTTCCTCTTACCAAGTCCCCTCCCTCCCTCCAAATGTATGAAGTATGGCGCGTCTGCATGTTTACCAATGACAAATGTGGGACTCAGTGCTGGTCTTTGGGGAGAGGAAGTGGAATCAGGTGCACTGAGGCTAGGCCTGAGCTCCAGCAACAGCAAACTCAGGAGCCACCGGCAGAGGAAGGGAAGATAAGTCTGAGATAAAGAATTAATACCTTCACATGGGAGAGAGGGAGGGCTGTATTATTTTTCCTGCCTGCTGTTGCATCACAATGCACATTCCCATTGCACCCTTCATGAGAATGAATGTGGCTGGGGAGGGCATTTCAAGATACAAAGGAGCAGATTTACATTTCTACAAATGTTGAGTTTTCAGAATTGCTAAGACTTGGTGGAGGACTTAAGAGCAATTTTAAGAGAAAAAAATATATAATAATGGAATAAATTATGTGAGACATACAATGCAATATAATAAATTAAACGTCAACTGTCTGTTTTGCCACACTGAACATTATGTCTTAAATGCTTTATATGAACATGAACGATGTCTGCATCTATGAAAGGGGGAAGTAATGTGGTCTTGAATGGATATACAGTATAAGAAACTGTCTAAAGGGCAATCTCGTTGCGATACTATTCTACCACAAATGATAGTGAATGATAAGCCTTGATTTTTCAAGAGCAGTGAACAGACATCTCTCAGATTGCGTGATGTAAATGTCATTGATTGCACCAATGGTATGACGATTTTACAATGCAACTTTGAGTCTAAGGCAAACGAAGACAGTTGTCATAACTCTAGGCAACAGGAGATTACGGAGTGTGTCACCCTTTAAATTACAAGGTGTGGTGCTCTCTATAAAACACAGAGTGTGCTGCCATTTTAATTATGGAATGTGTTGCTGTCTGTTAGCTGTCAGTCAAACTGCTCAAAAGTACAAACGAAACTAAACTTAACGGTTAGTTTAGGTATTTATTCCAAAGTTTGGGTTAAATTTAGACAGAAGGGTTAAGAAGTTTAGTCATTAATTCCATTTATAAAACTGGGTCGTTTTGATCCTGGATGCTGATTGGAGGAGCAGTGTTCCAAGCCGTGCTATTCACCGATATTGCACAGCTATGCCTGCCAACAGTTCCATCTAAAATAACCCTGCGCCTCCAAAAGAATATCATCATGTTCATGTTACTGTCCAAATCAACTCCTACATTTATCTCCACGCACATTATTTCCCCTTGCTTCTAGCTTAGCATTTGTTTTGTAACAGCGGGAGGTTGTTTAAACCGACCTCAAAAACAAAGTTTCAATTTTGAAATGCGATCTCCCCTGTGCCATAGACAGGGAAAGTGTCCAGACTAGACCTCAACTTTTCTGAGCCAGGCGAAATCACGCATCAGCCTCATTATTATGGATATACATGTAGCTAAAACAAACTAAAATGCAGCTATTAAAATGCAGCTATTTTACTGTCATGGCAGCTGCTGTTTGACATGACTCTGTTAGTTGAAGTAGGCTAGCTGTCACGTTCCTTCTCCCCGTACTCTTCCTGATGTGCGTGCCCTCAGCCCGGTGCCACCAGTGCCGGTACCACGCACCAGGCCTATAGTGCGCTTCGAGAGGTCAGTGTGCCCTGTCCCTGCTCCCCGCACTAGCCTTGAAGTGCGTGTCTCCAGTCCGGTGCCTCCAGTTCCGGCACCACGCACCAGGCCTACAGTGCGCCTTATCCGGCCAGAGCCATCCGTCTCCCCAGCGCCATCTGAGCCATCCGTCTCCATAGCGCCATCTGAGCCATCCGTCTCCATAGCGCCATCTGAGCCATCCGTCTCCCCAGCGCCATCTGAGCCATCCGTCTCCCCAGCGCCATCTGAGCCATCCGTCTCCCCAGCGCCATCTGAGCCATCCGTCTCCCCAGCGCCATCTGAGCCATCCGTCTGCCCAGTGCCGTCTGAGCCATCCGTCTGTCCCGAGCCATTAGAGCCGCCCGTCTGTCCCGAGCCGTCAGAGCCGTTCGTCAGTCAGGAGCCGCTAGAGCCGTTCGTCAGTCAGAATCTGCCAGAGCCGCCAACCAGACAGGATCTGCCAGAGCCGCCAACCAGACAGGATCTGCCAGAGCCGCCAACCAGACAGGATCTGCCAGAGCCGCCAACCAGACAGGATCTGCCAGAGCCGCCAACCAGACAGGATCTGCCAGAGCCGCCAACCAGACAGGATCTGCCAGAGCCGCCAGACAGACAGGATCTCCCAGAGCCGCCAGACAGACAGGATCTGCCAGAGCCGCCAGACAGACAGGATCTGCCAGAGCCGCCAGACAGACAGGATCTGCCAGAGCCGCCAGACAGGATCTGCCAGAGCCCCCAGCGAGCCATGAGCGTCCAGAGCCGTCAGCGAGCCATGAGCGTCCAGAGCCGTCAGCCTGCCATGAGCGTCCAGAGCCGTCAGCCTGCCATGAGCGTCCAGAGCCGTCAGCCTGCCATGAGCGTCCAGAGCTGTCAGCCTGCCATGAGCGTCCAGAGCCGTCAGCCTGCCATGAGCGTCCAGAGCCGTCAGCCTGCCATGAGCGTCCAGAGCCGTCAGCCTGCCATGAGCGTCCAGAGCCGTCAGCCTGCCATGAGCGTCCAGAGCCGTCAGCCTGCCATGAGCGTCCAGAGCCGTCAGCCTGCCATGAGCGTCCAGAGCCGTCAGCCTGCCATGAGCGTCCAGAGCCGTCCGCCAGTCATGAGCGGCCGGAGTTGTCATGTATCCAGAACTGCCCCTCAGTCCAGAGCTGTCTCTCTGTCCGGAGCTGCCCTTCAGTCCGGAGTTGCCCCTCTATCCTGAGCTACCTCTCTATCCTGAGCTACCTCTCTATCCTGAGCTACCTCTCTATCTCGACCTACATCGCTGTCCTGAGCTACCTTGTCCCGGAGCTGTCCCTTATCTTGGTGTTGCCCCTTATATTAGGTGGGTGGAGAAAGAGGGTGGTCATTCTAAGGGGGAGATGTAAGCTGGGATTGACTATGGTGGGGACCTCGCCCTGAGCCTGAGCCACCACCGTGGTCAGATGCCCACCCAGACCCTCCCCTAGACTTTTGGTGGTGCGTTCGGAGTACGCACCTTGAGGGGGGGGTTATGTCACGTTCCTGACCTGTTTTCTGTTAGTTTTGTATGTGTTAGTTGGTCAGGACGTGAGTTTGGGTGGGCAGTCTATGTTTTCTGTTTCTATGTTGGTTAATGGGTACCTAATATGGTTCTCAATTAGAGGCAGGTGGTTTTCATCTCCTCTGATTGAGAATCATATTAAGGTAGGTAGTTTCACAGTGTTTGTTTGTGGGTGGTTGTCTCCTGTGTCTGTGTCTATGTTGCACCACACGGGACTGTTTTCGGTTTGTTTGTTCGTTCGGTTTTTGTGTAGTCTGTTTTTCCTGTTCGTGCGTTCTTCGTGTTTCATGTAAGTTCTTACGTTCAGGTCAGTCTACGTCGTTTGTTGTTTTGTATCTATTCAAGTGTTCTTCCTGTTTTCGGTTTTGTTTAATAAATATAATGTCAAGTTACAACGCTGCGTCTTGGTTGAATCACCACTCCTCCTTTTCGTATGAAGAGGAGGAGGAATTCCGTTACACTAGCCAACAAGTGACAAGAACTTTAGCCAGCCTGTATAACAATCCGTTTGGAAGAACAAACAATCAGTGCTTGTGTATAACAACTACGAAAATATAACTAAAGACTAGTGCACTTCTCTAGCAACCTAACCAATAGAATGTACAACCAGATTTTGTCCAGCTACATTACATCTTCTAGTGCGGGGCAACTGTAGGCCCCTTTTGTAGGCCCCAGATCAATTTCCCCTAAACAAGGTGCAATTTAGAAATTTGGTTGTGTACATCATGAGTTTTTATTTTGTTATGTTAGTCACTGACAGTCACACAACAAATAGTTTTTTGATTGGTAAGTTAGTCTAGTGGCCAGCTATCGAAAATTGAAGTATTAACTAAGGTTAGGGTTAAAACAGAAAAAAAGCCCTGGGATTGAACCCACAATCATCATGTTTTTAAACGTGTTAACCCTCGCAAGGCTGCAGGCCCAGACGGCATCCCCAGAGCATGCTCAGACCAGCTGGCTGGTGTGTTTACGGACATTTTCAATCAATCCTTATCCCAGTCTGCGGTTTCCACATGTGTCAAGAGGGCCACCATTGTTCCTGTTCCCAAGAAAGCTAAGGTAACTGAGCTAAACGACTACAGCCCCGTAGCACTCACTTCCGTCATCATGAAGTGCTTTGAGAGACTAGTCAAGGACCATATCACCTCCACCCTACCTGACACCCTAGACCCACTCCAATTTGCTTACACCCCAATAGGTCCACAGACGACGCAATCGCAACCACACTGCACACTGCCCTAACCCATCTGGACAAGAGGAATAACTATGTGAGAATGCTGTTCATCGACTACAGCTCAGCATTTAACACCATAGTACCCTCCAAACTCGTCATCAAGCTCGAGACCCTGGGTCTCGACCCCGCCCTGTGCAACTGGGTACTGGACTTCCTGACGGGCCGCCCCCAGGTGGTGAGGGTTGGTAACAACATCTCCACCCCGCTGATCCTCAACACTGGGGCCCCACAAGGGTGCGTTCTGAGCCCTCTCCTGTACTCCCTGTTCACCCACGACTGCGTGGCCATGCACGCCTCCAACTCAATCATCAAGTTTGCAGACGACACTACAGTGGTAGGCTTGATTACCAACAACGACGAGACGGCCTCCAGGGAGGAGGTGAGGGCCCTCGGAGTGTGGTGTCAGGAAAACAACCTCAAACTCAATGTCAACAAAACAAAGGAGATGATCGTGGACTTCAGGAAACAGCAGAGGGAGCACCCCCCTATCCACATCGACGGGACAGTAGCAGAGAGGGTAGTAAGTTTTAAGTTCCTCGGCGTACACATCACGGACAAACTGAATTGGTCCACCCACACAGACAGCGTGGTGAAGAAAGCGCAGCAGTGCCTCTTCAACCTCAGGAGGCTGAAGAAATTCGGCTTGTCACCAAAAGCACTCACAAACCTTTACAGATGCACAATCAAGAGCATCCTGTCGGGCTGTATCACCGCCTGGTACGGCAACTGCTCCGCCCACAACCGTAAGGCTCTCCAGAGGGTAGTAAGGTCTGCACAACGCCTCACCGGGGGCAAACTACCTGCCCTCCAGGACACCTACACCACCCGATGTCACAAGAAGGCCATAAAGATCATCAAGAACAACAACCTCCCGAGCCACTGCCTGTTCACCCCGCTATCATCCAGAAGGCGAGGTCAGTACAGGTGCATCAAAGCAGGGACCAAGAGACTGAAAAACAGCTTCTATCTCAAGGCCATCAGACTGTTAAACAGCCACCACTAACATTGAGTGGCTGCTGCCAACATACTGACTCAACTCCAGCCACTTTAATAATGGAAAAATTGATGTAAAAAATGTATCACTAGCATCTAAAATGTATCACAATGCCACTTATATAATGTTTACATACCCTACATTACTCATCTTATATGTGCATACTGTACTCTATACCATCTACTATATCTTGCCATCTTTATGTAATACATGTATCACTAGCCACTTTAAACAATGCCACTTTTATATGTTTACATACCCTATATTACTCATCTCATATGTATATACTGTACTCTATACCATCTACTGCATCTTGCCTATGCCGTTCTGTACCATCACTCATTCATATATTTTATGTACATATTCTTCATCCCTTTACACTTGTGTGTATAAGGTAGTTGTTGTGGAATTGTTAGGTTAGATTACTCGTAGGTTATTACTGCATTGTCGGAAATAGAAGCACAAGCATTTCGCTACATTCGCATTAACATCTGCTAACCATGTGTATGTGACAAATAAAATGTGATTTGATTTGATGTAATTTTAGGCGGAAATTGAGATGAAGGGTCTTATCCTCAAGAGTTTAAATGTTTTACTCACGTCGGCTGCAGTGAAGGAGAGTCCGCAGGTTTTGGTAGCGGGCCGTGTCAGTGGCACTGTATTGTCCTCAAAGCGAGCAAAGAAGTTGTTTAATTTGTCTGGGAGCAAGACATCCTGGTCCGCGACGGGGCTGGTTTTCTTTTTGTTATCCGTGATTGACTGTAGACCCTGCCACATACCTCTTGTGTCTGAGCCCGTTGAATTGTGACTCCTCTTTGTCTCAATACTGACGCTTAGCTTGTTTGATTGCCTTGCGGAGGGAATAGCTACACTGTTTGTATTCGGTCATGTTTCCGGTCACCTTGACCTGGTTACAAGCAGTGGTTCGCGCGTTCAGTTTCGCGCGAATGCTGCCATCAATCCACAGTGTCTGGTTTGGGAATATTTTAATAGTTGCTGTGGGTACGACATCGCCAATGCACTTGCTAATAAACTCGCTTACCGAAGCGGGAGCTTCCTGTTTTAGTCTCTGTCTTTAGGCTGGGAGCAACAAAATGGAGTCGTGGTCAGCTTTTCCAAAAGGAGGGCGGGGGAGGGCCTTATATGCGTCGCGGAAGTTAGAATAGCAATGATCTAGGGTTATACCTGTCCTGGTAGCACAATCGATATGCTGATAGAATTTAGGGAGTCTTGTTTTCAGATTAGCCTTGTTAAAATCCCCAGCTACAATGAATGCAGCCTCAGGATATGTGGTTTCCGGATTACATAGAGTCAAATAAAGTTCGTTCAGGGCCGAAATCCGATACCCACATTTAACTGCCTGTAGCTCAGGACCAGAAGCAAGGATATGTATATTCTTGACACTATTTGAAAGGAAAAACTTTGAAGTTTGTGGAGATGTGAAATTAACATAGGATAATATAACACAATAGATCTGGTAAAAGATAAACAAAAATATATATTTGATTTTTGTTGCATCCTCTTTGAAATGCAAAAGAAATGTCATACATTGAAATAGGAAGCTGGCGATAATTTAGGTGTTGTCGACAAAAGGGCAACAGTGTTTGTGCAAAGTTTCAGGCTGATACATTCAAGAATGAGCGAGCTACATAATATTTGTATGAAGTCTCCGAGGTGTCCGAGGTGTCCCTCACGAGTTTGCCCGAATGTACCCAAGTGTCCCAATTGGTCAATTTATATATTTTCAAGTACATAACTATAGAGAACTTACAAAAATGCTATGGTACTAAAAAATATTAAGTTTACACCCTCCCAGGAATGTCATACCTGATGGATCATTAGCTTCCCTACATAAAAGGTACTAACCTTCACACATTAAGATGGCCGGGGGGGTGGGTATGGAGCCAGAGACACCAGAGGGGTCAGACTGGAGGAATCAGTTCCTAAGTTGGAATGAGTGGGGGATGGAGGACTTGAATGTGGTCTCTTTGGAGTTTGCTCTCAGAGGTCATCTGAGTCTCTACCACTATTGAGGATTTTTCTTTAAGTTTATGATTACTTATTTTATGTAACCTTTCTTTTAGCAGGGGTGCGCCCTGCATCAATACTTCTAAGGATGAGCAGTGCGCCAATACATCAAATATACAAGACATACTGTATCTATAAATACATAGAGTATGGGGAAAACAATCTCTATAATGAAATATGTGGACCAATAGGCAATAAGATACTCAAAAATCACAACATGTCATAGCCAACATAACATACACATAGGCTATGCTAATACATTGTTTGCCTCAGGGATATATATATATATATATCAAAGAAAAATATCTCAAATTAATATGCAACCATTTTAACAGCTGCATTAGCATGAGAAGCAAAAACGTATTTTACTTACTGATCTAAATTAATATTTTCCTTTCAAAAATCTTTCTTGTACCCTGGAAACAAAACTGCTCACTCAGACACCTCATCCATTCCACTCGTTCACTCTCCTAGTCAATTTCTGCAACAATCTCATTCAAATTGTTATACTTGGACTTCGATTTAGTTTTTCCACTCTTAGTAGCCATGTTGTACTTATTCAGTTTTGAGAAAAGTTTGTAGAAGAAAGCAAAACACTGCGATACGTAAACTTCCCTGTGTCCTGTTGAT